>NC_092260.1:16914698-17034698 GCF_036320965.1 Panulirus ornatus | reverse complement strand
TAAGGTCCCATGTGTGCTTTGTCCTGTCCCAGCACACCCAGCGCAGGGCACATCTTTGCCGCCCACGTTCCTAAACTGAGTTCCTCATCACATGTTCTCCCTCGCACTGTAACGGGAGGGACTGGAAAAAAATAAGTGTAGGTGCTACCAACTGCACATTTCACATCCCTGCAGACACCGCTGACAGGTCATGCCTGACAAACATGACACCGCCGCAAGGAAGCGAAAACTACGACACTTGTAATCCAGTTAACACTGGATGAACCTGACAAGCAAATTTCTAACGTATCTCTAACTTCCGTAGTTTCAGAACCATTTGAAGCCAGGGACTCAGGAACGATGAGCCAGGGCAAGTGTGACACGTACGGCTCTCAAGCCCTGGGACGTGAGAGGCTTCTGGCAGAGGCCAGCCCCGGACCACGCGCTGCACCGTGGTTACTGCAGGAGGTAATACCTCACTGCAGCCCATGCAGTTACTTTTACTTCTCCATGATCCTCATATGTAAGTCACGAGACACCTCCTTCGCCTCACCACCAACTACACCCTCCACGCCATACACCATCACTCCAACACGCCGTATAATTTCACTCCATCAAGTCCACACTCCCTACACACACAGCCATGCACCAACATTAGCCATCGTCCTACACCTGCAGGGCAACGCCATCCACAGCCTCTATCCCACACATCTTTACTGCATCCAGGATAACGAAACCAGAGCATACATTTCACGTCACGATTCTCTATCCCACCTCCAACAATGCATTCCTTCATACAAAGCCACATCCCTACACAGCATTACCAACCACACCCTCTTTATCACACGCCCCCAGTGATTCAATGCACAACTAACCACGCCCTTTACGACACACTCCACCGTCGGACACGCCCTCCTCATCCTAAGTCCATGCAACTGAAGTCCACCCAGGGGCGACGCCAACACACTTGCTCCTCCTTCCGACAACCCTGACTGATGCTTATGACACACGTGCCCACAAAACAACATCGAGGAACACGACACAGAAAAAAAAAAAAAAACATTTAACATCTCGTGAGTCCTCAACATCCAACAAGGATGCAAGTCTTGCTACACTATTAAATTACCCGGTCGCATTACATGTATTTTGTCACTGGCGTGCTTTTCACAGCAAGGAAAATATCACCTTGAGCTCCGACTCTCAATGGCGTCCTTTTTTTTGCCGAATTAGAAGCCGGGAGCATTCAGACTTATCACACCGACTCTCTTGGGCTACGTTCCAGAGCCTCACCCTGAGCACAGCTTAAATCTCACCTCTCACACTTACCCTCAGCTAAACTGGGACCGTTCCTGCCCCCCTCGGGACGGCTTATCACTTCCATCCCGAGCCTTCGGATTTACTTCTGATAGAAAAAAAAAAAAAAACTACCTGTGACTGAGACAAGCTTCCGTGAGAGGCACCTTCGTCAGCCTCGCGAGGAACAGAGGAGAACATCCGCAAATTATTGCGTTGTTTACTTCGACACTGGTCGGCCCCAGGCCTCCAAAAGCCTACCTGAATCTTCCATACTTCTCCCTAGCGTATAAGAAAAAGTTTCAATATACATTACAGTCAACAACAACAACATTCCGTATTTTCCGGCTGTGTGTGTACGTCAACTTAATTGTATTACGTCCTGTCATATGGGATTCCAGCTTACTGAGGTGTTTCCGACGACTGGCTCCGTCGTCCTGCTGCGGCATGGCCCCTCGCTGGGTCGGACCCACCTGATTCCCACCAATTGTTATTTCCTCTGCCTTTACAATGTATCTTCAGAGCCCAGCAGCGTAGCGGACGGGGGATGTATCTTACTCAAAACTACCCAGTATCAGTAGCAGGCTTCATTCGCTTTCCTGGTTATTTTTCTGGATACTTTAAATGGGACAAAAATGGCTGTGATGAGGGATAACCTAACCACACAGCACCTCTCCTGCACCTGCCGGTATCAGCGATATTGGGCAGGCACTTACAGAGGTCTCGAGATAAAATCTCTGCGGACAAAGCTTAGTGTCATCATATGTTTATCATTATGACAATTATGACAATGTTTATCACTATGACAATTCTTTTTTTCTTTTTCCTCGAAGAGACAATAATACCTGACGCCAAGGGTCGAGATCACGTGCCACAGGGACAATACTGGACGTGGTCTCAAGTATCAGTCACATCCACACTGACTCACCACCACCATGACTACACTTCCTTCCCTCTGTCCGCATCACGAAGCCAGAGCCAAGGGTCGCTCATCCGGAAATTCTAAAGCGCTCAGGTTGTCACGCTGGCCTGTAACGGATTATTCTTTGAAACATCAGTTCACGGACACAGTCATAACACGTTGTGTCTCACACTGGTGGCTGTGCCAGTGGGACATCAGCTGGCCGGATGGCCGCCAGGAGCCACCACGACTATGGCAGTGAGGCTCTTGCCCCGAACCCGGGTCTACCTGCTACCAATCCTACCGCTCACCTACCACAACTCGAACTTCAAGTTTCATAACCACTTGCAAACCAGAGACTAAGCCAGGTACTCAACCTATCAAACAACCTCTAAGGGAGGATGAACGGCTGGGTTGACTGCGGGACGGACTGCCGCGTCCAGGAATCGAACCCATGAATGCGTCAGGAACACAAAGGCTCCCCGCAACACCACGGTGGTCCGTGAACCAAGAGTCGACTAAAACGGGCAGGAACAAAGCTAAATGGCTAATGGGCAAAGAAGTATGTAAATAGAGAGTAAAGCTGTGCCAACAAGGCTACGACCCACCCTATATGTCCCAAGTGTCGGCCGGGCCCAATCCCCGCACGGACACAGCTCAAGTGGCTCAACTTTTTGACCGGATATTTAAGCATTTACGAGGCTGACGCTTAGTTTACACAGCGATACCTAGAACAACAGCTACACAGCTTCAGTTTCGTTTTATCGCTGTTCATCACCATGCTTCATTATCAGTGTCTGTATTAACAATATTCATTTGTATGTATCCTCTGACCATGGAGTGTCTGGTGCTGAAAATGATTCTAAATGTAACAGCCGAGTTATCGCGGGGAAAAAAAAAAATACAATTCTATTTACAGTAACTGAGACCCCTGACCTTTGACCCATCAAACCCCAGACAGCCAGACTTACAGTTTGTGAAGAGGAGGAGCAGGAGGGAAGGAAAAGGTGGAGAAAACTAGAAGGCTGAGGTAAAGGTGCAGAAGGCAAAAGACGATTATAAGGAAGTGGAGGAGGATGTGGAGGTGGGAGGATGATGATAAGGCGGGATAAACTTACTTTGAGAAGCAGGAAGAGGAAGATGTATAAGAGGAGGAGGAGGAGGAGGTGGAACAGGAGGAGGCAGGGAATGAGAATAAACACGAGAAAGCTAGGAGGATGAGGATAATCGAGGAGCTAAGAAGGATTTGTGAAGGAAATGCAGAGGGGGGGGGAAGGTGGTTTCAGATGGTATAGAAGAAGGAGGGGAATCACCACGAACAAAGGTGAGGTCGTGGAGGAGCAGGCGAATGAGGACTGGATCACGAGGGAGGAACGAAGAACAAACACGATCCACCTCATCATTACCGGGTAGGAAAGTGTGGCTTTGTTGCCACCTCTAGAAGTTAGGTTACCTGACACCACTAAGTCTCTTATATCTGCCTCATGCTATGATGAGACCGATCCGCCTTGCAATCTGTCCTGGGCTGGACTTCCTCCTCCCTGTAAGCTGCAAAGACTCAAACTCCTCCCCGATGAATTGATGGAAAGGTTGGGCTAATAGTTTTACATCGTCCTGAGCGGATCAATTTCCCTTGTAGGTTCTGGTACGGTGCGCACATCGTGTGTGCTGGTGGGGTGATACCAAGAGCCGTACTAATCCCTCATCGCTGACAGCAATTCCGGGTAAACCATGAAGCAAACAGACGATACAGACACTCTCAGGGGGGGGCGAGCCTCTGTATGTTCAACGGCTCCCCCAGCAATCATAAGCTGGGAGGGTTCTCACTACACATATACACGGCATCAAAAACACAACATTACAGGTCAACATCGCTATAGCCTCACCAACTAAAAGGATATTACGAGTGAAAACCCCACCAGCAGTCCTCAGCCCCGCAGAGCTCCCAGCCACTACCAGCACCCGGCCCCGGCAACAATCCCCATCCCCAGCCCTACAACCCATCTAGAGTCCTCCCCCCCAATTCCCAGACGCCCAACCCCGACTCCCCTACCACCGGCTAGGGACTGCAGCCGCCCGCCTGTTAACCTAACCGGCTGCGCCAGGCAAAGCCACTTTAAATGCCCATGTTTGGAGCCAATTTTCCTGTAGCGTAAGATGGATGGACCCACTGCACCGGAAGACCAGCCACCTGCCACCACCACCACCACCACCACCGCTACTACCACCACCGACCAACTACTACCCCAACGCGGCGGACGATCCACACTAATCCACCGTCCAGGCGGACGACCCACCAACCCACCATCCAGGCGGACGACCCACCAACCCATCAATCAGGCGGACGACCCACACCAACCCACCATCCAGGTGGACGACCCACTAACCCAACATCCAGGCAAACGACCCACCAACCCATCATCCAGGCGAACGACCCACCAACCCAACATCCAGGCGAACGACCCACCAAATCACCATCCAGGCGGACGACCCTCTCACCACAGAAGTGGGTGAGTCATCGCCACTGTAGATGACCGAAGCATCAGTGCGAAGACCCGTCGCTACGACGAACGACCCATTACCAATACGTACCATCAAGCCTACGCTAAGCACCACAGGACAATCTACCACCACAGAGGACGACCCACAACCACAGCACGCGATCGAACACCACAGCTCATCGAAAAATGAAAAAAAAAGTAAACAGTTCACTGGCAAACTGAGCGATCAACCACCAGAGTGAACGACCGACTTCTACAACAGACAATCCATTACCATAGCTGGCAATCCCCCCCCCCGCCCCCCACACACACGGGATAGATTTTGAACCAACCAATTCATTGGCAACAGAAAGGTCTTCTGAACAATTTATATACAGAGTCCATGGGGCAATAACGACAAAAGAGTTTCCAGAGGCAACAACGACCGAAAAAGTTTCCGAGCTCAATAACCACCAGAAGCTACCAGGATCATTAACCACCAAGAGTTTCCAGGATCAGTAACGACCAGAAGCTACCAGGATCATTAACCACCAAGAGTTTCCAGGATCAGTAACGACCAGAAGCTACCAGGATCATTAACCACCAAGAGTTTCCAGGATCAGTAACGACCAGAAGCTACCAGGATCATTAACCACCAAGAGTTTCCAGGATCAGTAACGACCAGAAGCTACCAGGATCAATAACCACCAAGAGTTTCCAGGATCAGTAACGACCAGAAGCTACTAGGATCAATACCCACCAAGAGTGTCCGGGCTCAATAATGACCAGAAGCTACCAGGATCAATAACCACCAAGAGTTTCCGGGATCAATAACGACCAAGAGTTTCGAGGATCATCAACGAGGAGTTTCCATGAGTAATGATGACCAAGAACTCCCAGGACCCAAGAGGGTCGAGGGACAATACCAACCAAAATTTTCGAGGGGCAATAGCGGCCAAGAATCTCCATGGACAACAGATACCGCTTAACAGTACTGGCGAGTAGACCAAAGGCCACTACCCTACACAGCAGAATCCAGACACAAGCACTGTATATCCCCAGCCTTACTTACTCTTGCTTTGATCGCTTCCCTGTCAATCCGGGGGGGGGGTACAACACCCGTGTCAACCCTGACGCCAGCCCCGCCAGGCGAGGCTTTGAAATATGGTTCTTCTGAACCCATACGAGCCACACCGCTGTTCTCCCTTACCTCACGTGTACCTGCGACGAATGTATGCCCCCCTCCTAGCCACGCCACTTTCAGTCTCGCTGCACAGCTATGAGCCTCCTTTACACACCTGTGAGCTACGGCCTCCCGCTACACCAAGTATATCCCCTCCTGTCTAGGAAGGAGCCAGGGTGTAGGGACGAGAACCCAGCGACACTAGAGGCAAGGTGAGCAAAGAAAAAAAGGGGGGGGGCACCTAGGCCGGGTCCTGAAGATGTTCTCGTAGGCTTGGCCAGCCTCGCCACCTTTTTTCCCTTCTCCGTCACTGCAAGACAAACTTGTTTAAATATTATCTCTGTATGGTAACCCTCAAGATAAACACACCCAAGTTTTGGCATTCCCTCTGTCAACAGTAAACCCTTAACACATCAACACACCACGTTTTGGTATTTACTCTGTCAACAGCGGAATCCTTTAGGAGTCTGTCCTGTCCTGCCTCTTTCACTTTTCCTCCTTTTAATCAACTGTTTCCTTCCTTCAGCAGAGAACCTTATATACCCATACTCACCGACCGACTCGACGCTTGCAACCCTCCTTCACCTTCTCACACTCGTCCATATGTCTCAAGTCATTACAAACCACCTCTCGAAATACTCAGATGTGGCCAGGGTTTCCCACTGGGGCGGGTGTAACCTAATAATGTTCAGCACCTCCAAGTCCACATTTCCTCCCATCTCTCTTCGTAAATCCGGTGACAACGTTCCCCACTTCCTTTGCTGCCTGTAAATCCACGATTCACCAAAACAAAACATACTTAGCAACACCCAAACATCTAATATATATATATATATATATATATATATATATATATATATATATATATATATATTTTTTTTTTCATACGATTCGCCATTTCCCGCATTTGCGAGGTAGCATTAAGAACAGAGGACTGGGCCTTAGAGGGAAAATCCTCACCTGGCCCCCTTCTCTGTTCCTTCTTTTGGAAAATTAAAAAAAAACGAGAGGGGAGGATTTCCAGCCACCCGCTCCCTCCCCTTTTAGTCGCCTTCTACGACACGCAGGGAATACGTGGGAAGTATTCTTTCTCCCCTATCCCCAGGGATAATATATATATATATATATATATATATATATATATATATATATATATATATATATATATATATATATATATATATATATTATCCCTGGGGATAGGGAGGGAAGAATACTTCCTACGTATTCCCTGCGTGTCGTAAAAGGCGAGTAAAAGGGGAGGGAGCGGGGGGCTGGGAATCCTCCCCTCTCGTGTTTAATTTTCTAAAAGAAGGAACAGAGAAGGGGGCCAAGTGAGGATATTCCCTCTAAGGCTCAGTCCTCTGTTCTTAATGCTACCTCGCTAACGCGGGAAATGACGAATAGTATAATATATATATATATATATATATATATATATATATATATATATATATATATATATATATATATATATATATATATGAAAAATGAAAAATGTAAAATAAAAAAACGGTCTGCCTATAAGAAGCTGGGAGTCCGGATCAGAAATTAAAAGTTCTCTTCTGAACAGGAGTTTCTACCTCGACATACTGAAAGACAAACAAAGAAAGAAAAAAAAGTTTATTCCATAGAAATTCTATTCTTAATCCGACCACAAACTTCATCTAGTTTGCCCGGAGTGTGGACTCTCTCTCTCTCTCTCTCTCTCTCTCTCTCTCTCTCTCTCTCTCTCTCTCTCTCTCTCTCTCTCTCTCTCTCTCTCTCTCTCTCTTATGGATATTACTTCATCTTCTGCTCCTGAAAAATTTGCTGCTTTTGAACACACACACACACACACACACACACACACACACACACACACACACACACCCGGCAGGAGTGCGACCTGCGTCGTGTCACTTGATTACTATGTTGTACCCTGACAGCAGCTCAAGGGTGTGACTCTCTTCCGCCTACACTGTTAAGCTTTGAAACTCTTACCTTCCCACGTCTTTCCTAACCGCAACAACTTGCCTACTTCTCAGAAGCTACAACCTGCCTACTATCTTTAAAGCACAGATTCTCTAATTTAATATAACGCATTTTTTTTCTCTCTCGTTACTTTTCTATTTCATTACTTCTTAAGTTTCAGCTGAGATTTGGCCTCAATGACGACTTTCCTCCGAGATCGGAACCTTCGACGTCAAATAACAAGCAACTCTGAGCACGGGAACACACACCATGGCTCATCATTCCCTCCGTCAACAGGAAACCCGGAGCACAGGGACACACCACGGTTTCTTCATTCCCTTTGTCACCAGCAGACCCTAAGCACATGCACACACCATGGTTTATCATTCTCTTTGTCGTTAGTAGACCCTGAGCACAGGAACACACACCATGGTCTGTATTCCCTCTCTCCATGCTAAGCTAACATTAACGTGATAAGCTGAACTTTTTTTTTTCTCTCTCAACAGTGAAAGGTATCCAAGTCCACTCAAACCTATGATTACCATTCTCCTTGACAGTAAAACCAAATCAATATGATTCATCACAACGCAAAGCCCTGATTTGCACCACCACCTCTCTAAACCAACAGCCTGGAGCCAGATAAGATACTGCCGGTGAACATGTAGAAGTACTGCATGAAAGACGTACTTCACCTCTCCTTACTGAAATCATACGCTGGAAAATACCAACAGTATGGCTTCTCGGCAATACCCAAAGTGACTGGGGATAAGACAACTGGAGTGAGTGTTCCATTAAATTACCAGAGTTGTTGCCCAAGATGAATGTTGGGAAGGAGGCAAGGTAGCCTTACGATATGTCTCCCCCCTTCCCCCCCTCTCCCTCCCTCCCGCTTGATGAGCCACACTGAGGCGCTGCCTCGCGCGTCTGCCAGAGTTAGACGCGTCGCCCGGATCATCAAACATTCAAAGCCACCCAAACGGCCACACCACACACTCGCCGATACCCAAGGACGTCTGTCCCCGCACAAACACCCTCTGCACTCGTCAGTATCTTAACGGTAAGGTCGCTGCATTTGCAGACGCGACAGATTCCAGAATCGCAGACACAGCGCGTTCAGCCTGACTTTCAGTATAGCTCCAGAGGCTCCTGGGGTAGGGGAGCGTGCAATGACGACCTGTCGTGCGGACGATGAGGCAGTGGTGTGAGTGGGGCGGCAGTCCCCCTCCAGCCAGCCACACCACACCAACCGTGATGACACACAGCACGAGTGTTGACCTTCCCTCAGCCCGCACACCTCAGGCTGATGGGATCAACACCCTCATAGAGCCAGGGGCAGGAGTGGGGACGGAAGGGAATAACGGACGGGGGTTATACACGTCGTGGATTTGGGACGTTTGATTGGGGGGGCCTAGGATGCAATCACCAAGAGCCACGCTATTTCGGCTAAGGACGCGCTAGAGATCCTGCCTGCCCTTGTTTCTGAGCTACGTGGAGGTGGAGACACGGCAGGAGGGGGCGTCTGGCAGCAGGGAGGTCAGGCGCGACCGTGCGGCGATGCTGAGGACGCGTGTAGGTGACAGCGGGTGTGAATGCGGCGACGGGCCGGGAAAATTGGTCGAGCTGGTGAAAGACGGCCGCAGACGGAGAGAGACGCGCGTTCACCCATCACATCTAGGTCGACGCCGTTCTCTCACTCACCACAGCTGAGATATTTTGATAGTAAAAAAAAACATGACAGATACACAGAAATTTGCGTATTTATGTGTGTGTTTCAGCGAGTCTTGTCTGCGATCTTGTATCGGTGAGAGAGAAGTGAGATTCAGTCCGACGGTAGTACAGAAAGTTTACACTCTATCCTCTTAGCCAATACCTACTGTCTGCAAACCAGTTAACTATATATATATATATATATATATATATATATATATATATATATATATATATATATATATATATATATATATCATCCAGCACCATCATTACATCATCCAGCACCATTATAGTATCATCCAGCACCATCATTGTATCATCCAGCACCATCATTATATCATCCAGCACCGTCATTACATCATCCAGCGCCGTGATATTCTTGCCTTGATTTACATTTGTTCTTCGTTCTTTTCCATTATCCTCCGATCCTTCAAGAGTTACACATAAGGCAAAACACCAGCTGCTGCACCACAGATATACCTAACCCGTTCAACAAGACGGTACGGCACGTCCTACGGCTACGCTGCTGTGGCTCTTACCATGAGCCCTGGAGGGTCAAGTCAAAGGCCGGGCCATTAAACCCAACTAGCTAGGTCACGACCGTGTTCTAAGGGTCGCACGCTCTCGTCTTCATGGGATTAAAATGTAAGATAGACAATATTTCCAGGTTTCAACATTTCGTGATTTTCATTGAAAATATGCGTTGCTAAAACCCCCTCTGGTCTGATGAAAGGAAAAAAATATCGATCCTTTTCGAAATCTTTTTATATATTTTTTTTTTCTTTTTCTCTTCACCACACACGCTTCAAGCTCCATTACCGGGCGGGTCCTTGGCGAAGACGGCGTCATAAGGGGATGATGTTCCCAAGCAAGACGGCCTCACACCCTCGACTTTTCCCCTCCCACTAATGGCCAAACCTACGCGCACGATGCTGGCGTTGCCCCCTTCAGAATCATGAGGAGTTATGGCCGGGAGAGCTGGCGCGCTGGAGGTGAGGGGGGCTCTTTAACCTTCTTGAATACGACGGTACTACCCACTGAGCGCGACGACAAGACACTTGAGCCAGCACGGTGACCTGATCTTCGACTTGCATGAGCCTTGAGATTTTGTTTTAAGATCAACTCATCTAACCTAAGGGTCGTATCATCGTGCTCAAGACATTATGGAAGCGTCAAAGAAGAAGAAAAAAAATGAAGTTCTAAACCTGAGCCGTACGAAGTGAAATCACGAAAAAAAAAGTAATCCAATTAATTTCCATCACTTAGGAAGTCAAATGCTTCGACAAATACTGGGGGTCGAGCCAGACTGGTTCTCCCAGTCACCTTATATACGACAAAGAAAAAAAATGTCATAGCCTCTTAACAATGGGCATAATAACTTCCATCTGGAGCTTGCACATTCTGGGAGGCGTAGAGCCCTTCCAACAGTGGACATAGTAAGTCAAATCAGCGCTGTGCATCCTAGGAGGTGTAATGGCCTCTTAGCATCGTACAATCCGTGACTCACATCAACAGTGTGTATCCTGGGAGGTTGCAAGGCACAGGAGGACAGAGGGAGGATTACTCTGTAGCAGCGAACGACAGTTCCTGTCAGCATGGACTTGATTGATAATGATTCTGTCTCCTGCTAACCCTGTCGTCAGTACAACCAGTGGTGGGCTGATGAGGTAGAGTGATACCCTGCTCCAAGCCACTATGAATCATTGGTAGTCATGTGAACCAGTGGTAGGCAGGTGTAGATCAGTGGTAAGTAGGGTTAGTGAGGGGCCAGTGTGGTTGGTTGGCGTGAACCTGTGATGGTCGAGTGCGCGACAACGGTGGGCTCAGTATGGGCCTACTCGGGAGGCCGTATGGGCAAGAGAGTGTGCCTCTAGGTGGTTGCAGTGGCAGGCAGTAGGAAGCAGGTGGTGGGGGACGGTCAAGCTAAAGTTGGGTTGAGGTGGGCCAGCAATGGGATGCGCGGGGGGGGCCAGCGATGGGCTCAAGTGGACCACGGCTTAATCCTAACTCTAAAAGTGGAGGGGTATGGCACGCTAGACCCACTGGTCGCCAGGCCAGACACTACGAGACACGGAGCAACAACAGGAAGCCAGGCTGACACAGGAGTCTATAAAGATAAAACAAAAGCCTGAAGGTGAAAAGGTCAGTCACGAACGACAGCAAGACCTGCTGCCCGTGAGCCTGGAAAGACTAAACGGGAAAGACGGAACAGATAAAAACTAACATCAAGGACAACGCCAGGAAGGATAAAATAAACCTACGATAAAAGATGGGGAACCAGAGATAGAAAATGGCCGACACAAGCCAGGGTAAGAGTGCGTTAGGATATAGGTGGATGGGTGAGGATCAGGGAACACGAGACTATCTCGTTAACATCGGTAAAGATGCAACATACCAACCAATACCACTGTCTGACGAAACCTGCACCAGCTGCAGGTCAACGTTGGGCGAGACGTGTGGGGGAGAGAAGAGTTGGGGGATAGGAGGAGGATGAGGGGAGAGGAGGAGAGGATGTTTGAAAGGAGGATGGAGAAAGGGAGATAGATGAGGGGTGGACTGGAGGAGGATGAGAGAGGAGGGAAGAGAGGTAACGATTGGGGAGGAGACGGAGGATGAGGGATGGGGAAAAGAAGGATGGGAGGTAGGGGAGAGGATGGGAGGTGAAGAACAGAAAGGAAGACGGAAGAAGAGGATGGGGGGGTGGGGAGGAGGAGAATTGGAGGACATGGGAAGGAAAGACAACAAAAGACCAGATGATCCGTGACGAGGCTATCAGCCGGAAGACAGTAGTAATGTCCTGAGGTCATTATAATCTTCCGTGACGAGGCTATCAGCCAGAAGACAGTAGTAATGTCCTGAGGTCATTATAATCTTATTTGTGGCAGAGACAGGATAGTAAAGCACAGAGCAGGTAGGGAGGAGGATGGGAGGAGGAGAGAAGATGAAGATGAGTAAGTGGATAAGAAGTCGGGAGGATGAGCGGCGGAAAGCGCATAAGTAGTGGAGGAAACGGATGAAAGATAAGGAGGAAGGTTGAGGGAGGGGAATAAGAAGAAAAGCTACAGAGGAGAAGTATAGATGGGGTAAAGGAGGACAAGTGATGAGATGGAGAAAAAAAAATGGAGGAAGAGACACTAAGGGGGAGAACAAGGAAGACCCTGGTGGTGGACAGGTTAGGCAAGTGTTGGAGGAAGAGAGACTGAGGAACTGGGTTAGGAAGACTGGTGGTGGATAAGTAAGACAATCATTGGAGGAATGCAAAGATGGTAGCTGAGAGAGGAAAACACCAGACCCGGGGTAAAGAGGTTGGTCATGAAGTAGAGGAAAGGAGAGAGCATAAGAGGTACGGAAGAAGACCAGATGAGAGGAAGGAAGAGATAGAGACAGAGTGAAAGAAGACTTCATGTCTGGCAGAGACGTGGACGGGCCATATGGGAGTGAGTGCTGATGACAAGAGATGGAAATGTCCACGAAAAGGTATGTGTGACGCTTGCTGGAAAAAGAAGGAAGGAAGGAAGGAAGAGTCGTGGTAATAAAATGCCAGATGAGGAAGATACAAGATCGTACAAAACAGGTGTTGATGGAACAAGGCAACAAATAAAGCCACTGCGTGACGAGCCAGAGCCACGAGTACGAGGTCAGAGCTACATCAAAGCCCCTGAAGTGCGTCTATAAGAAAATAAAAAGCCACAAATGAAGGCCTAGAGCTACATGCCGAGCCCGGGGCCACTGGTTTCGAGTAGGTTGTAGACAGCAGCCGCCTAGGGATGTTCTACCCTCTTGACGAAAGAGCGCTGAAGTGGTGCCCGGAACCATCTTACACACTCAGTGTCAGGATACTTGTCTTTCTCACGTATTCCAACCGCCTCAGCCGCTGGGGAGGAACCAACACCATCGGAGGGATCGCAAGGCTCCTCCCCCAACCCACTGAGGGAGACCAGCAACACACTGATCTACCTGGAACTAAACTTATATCCACAGAAAAATATCTCTGACTGCAGACTTTTCCCTCGTATCGACTCATGAATTCCCAGGTGAGGGAAGGAGGCGTGGACGTGGTGAAGGAAGGAAAGGGCAACAAAGAAGGGGAGGACACAAGACAGGGAATGAGGGAGGGGATGGACTGACTGTCAGAGAAGAGAAGAAAGAGTCTACGACTGATATGACTTCCTTCACAAAATACAGTGATGATAAATAAACGCCACGACATTATCAAGACATGTCACTAGACACACGGGCGAAGACACTCCCACGAGCCACATGATCAAACGGATACACACACGTCTCGCCAGGGTGGTGCTGTAACCTGCACACATAACGTGAGACACAGAATCCCAACGCACCGACGCACAGCATCAGGGTTGTGCCTCCTTCATCAACGTACACGGACCAATATAGTCTGGTGAACTCAGCAACTGTGTTCCCCGGATCGCTACGCTTGGCGTCCGAGAATGGAATATCAGTTTGATCCCGACGGAACAACCCTCGGGTATGATGACCTGGCCTTTCACCTGATCCTTAAAGGTTAAGTCAAAGACCAAACCAGCATACCTGAACGTCGTGCTGTTTTGTTCACAATTCTAGGGAACATTACACGAAGGTAATGCTGAGGAATAACAGGGAATTTCAACTGTCACATCGTCTTTAACTTGAAGAGCTATTGTAACGGGTGCAAAGAAAGGAATAAAAAAAAATGAAGACATGAGATACACATCAACAGAGAAGGCCCCCATGTCTTCCTAGGACGTCTCAAGGGAAATCTTATACAAAAGGTAAATAAAGGACGGCGTCATCAGACTGTGCTGCGATGATATGCGAGGGGGGGAACTGGTGGCTCTGGCTAGCGGAGGATCAACATGCAACACCCACTTACGAATCCCTGACGAGACCATAAACACACTGCACCCGGCGGTGGTAAGTAACGAAGCAGGACTGTCTCGTTGCCCCACTTACTCAGATTATTTGAGGATCAACGTATAATCCTTCACTTCGAATTATGACCTCTATTCTACGTTTACTCCGTGACTTTTCCCCCCGCGCGTCTTGTTATTTCCTTCCGGGGTTCTCATGATGATACTTTCAAAGTGACAACCGGGTTCCCTCCAGCAAGTAACGAGACGCCCGTAAAATAGTAACGGAAGAAATGTCTACTTTCAAAGCTGCCCAAGTAAAACCCCAAAATCCTCAACTTAAGTATGATACCAAAGTACTGTTACTTCACCCACTTCCCACCAGCGATCATACCACATAACACAATCCCAACACATGCCACCTGGTGCCTGTGTATCTAACTAGGGCCTCGAGGGTGCGCCAATTAGGCTTAAGGGAAACGTAGCCTAAGCAAGCTAAGCCAATTCCTGAAATGTATCTAGCCGGATATTTGATTCCTAAACGGCGGGCAGCCCCTTCGGATGAAGGAGGGTCGACTAAGCCCTGTGAGTTGTACACCATAACCTTTGAAATGCGACACCACACAATTGGCTCAGAAGACGCTTTCCAAAGTTAATCACATCACTGCATAAGGTAACTGTATCAAAAAGGCTCTTGTGTTATTTCTGAGCCGTGGATTTCAAAACTCAAGTCATCTGGCCTTCTAATTCACCTGCATCCCTAAAGGCCAGAGGACAATCTATAATTTCCGAGTCAAGGACGATCACTTTTCAGTAAACTATTCAAAATGTTTCCATTCTGCTTTGTCTAGGAGAGAAAGATCTCTTCTGATATCACCCTTGGGATGGTGCACGGGCAACTGAACCTATGCGGCCGGCCGAGTACCGTACCAGCCACCACCCTGACCCTTACACTGAAATTTTACGTGACAGAGGCTGGATCCCGCCAACGTAGCCTCGCTAGGACACTGTAACCACGGGCCTCCCTGTGAACAATAATCTGATCCTTCGCTTACCTTCAATTTAAAAACGACACTCACGAATCCTCAGCAGAAATGAAAAGAGAAATGGGACATTGGGAATGGGAAGAGCCACAGTCCCATACACTCTCTCCCTATGATATGACAGACATCAAAGCAAAAGTGAGATCATACCACGACTAAGGGTATAAAGATCACTCTACGACGGGACAAAGGAATTCCTCCCCGCCAAGGCGGCCTCCGCTTTAGCATCAGCACAGCTGGAGGCATCGAAGCCGGCGCAGCAGCACTGCTACCATGGAAAGTTAATCATACATTCAGTACGAGGTAAAAATACCGGGAGTGGATGAAAATATAGCGTCGCCGACGAGTCTGAAATAGAAGGGAAGCCTCACCCCAGGAGGTTCTCGGGCTTGGAGTGTCGTCGCATTATGCTCCTAAAATATTGGTATGTGAAATTTGCAAAATAATTAGATTAAGGGATTATTAAATTAACCAACTCTAATTGAATATTTGTTTTCGACACGGATGTAATTAATGCCGAGTGAATATGACTTTTAATATTTGCCACTCATTTCCACGGTAAGAACATAAATTTCAACGACACATCGTCTCTGGTGCCTGTCTCTTCGTGACTGTTTATCTAATCCCATTAATATTCAAGGTTCAAGCGACCTATTTCATACAGAAATAAGTAAAAAACTAAAGTTCTATAACTGCGTGAAACTCAAACCAGGCACAATAGTTCACCTCTGATGAAAAATGACACTTCAAGATTCTATCATCAAAATTGGTAAAACATCTATAACAACCCTCGACAAATCCTAGTGTTCTTGTGAAGGCAGGAAGATCTTGGCTGGAGAGCTGTGAGCAACCACAGGAAAGGAAATGACAGACTTGGGTAAAACCACACACCAGTCCCTTCAGATGGTCTCGTCAAGACCCATGATAATCTAAACCTGACGAAACCCACTCTATCATCACTTGTAGATCGGGGTGACACTTTTTGTTCTTCCCAACCTCAGGCGACCCTGATAAAGTCAACAGTGCCTGTGTTCAGTGTCTTCTCATAGACACACAAAAACGGCAATAAATCTGCTCCATACACCATAACTAATGCTACCGCTAACATATGTACGTCTTACTGCACTAATGGCAGCCATCTTTTCAATAACATCATGTGACGCCAAGTGATGAGATTGTTCCCAGCGTTGCAAGACGACGCAGGAGGACGGGCGGGGCGCATCAGGGGCTCTGAGGCAACACTCGGGGGATATTAACTCCCATGACAAGATTAATCCTCAGCTGGAGGAGGAGAGGGGTAACGACGCCTCCAGGCCGTACACAGGCTGCTCAGGGAACACCGCCGCCACCCTGCTATATATGTGTCGGTAAATGAACACAACACACGCCTACAGACCGTACATGCACAAGCGTGAATAGAGAGCCAAGCAAACCAACAACTAACCAATGACAGCGTGAGAGACAAAGAAGACAGAGCATAACAGCAACGAGGCCAAACTCGGAGGCACAGCAGAATGCCCACAAGGAGACAAGGGAAGAAAATAATATTTTCCTTACGTCTCTGAGAAAACAGTATTGAGAGTAGAGGTACTTAGGAGGGCAGCCGGCAGCCGAACCCAGACACCTCAAGAGGGTCTGGTATTGTCACCAGTGCCACAGTGGTGGAGTGGGGGAGCCCGCCTGGAGCACCGCGGTGCTCCAGAGGGTGGTCCTCTGCCTTCCCCCTCCTTCTGGCACTACCTCCCTCTTCCTCCTCACCCTTCCCTCCCTTCCTGCTGTATCTTCCCTCCACAGGGGTGCCCTCACCCAGCCGACGGAATGCCTCGATTCTCATTACCTTGCCCCCGCCCTCCACCGACACCCACACACACACAACCTTGATGTTTGTTTACCCGTCACCTTTGCTTGTTAGTCTCCTTTATTTAGCATCAAACACTTTTCTCTGCTTGTTTAAAAGCTCCTCTCGCTCGTTAGTCTCTCTTTTACTTCTTTAATTGTCTACCTGGATTGTTACAGTCTCCTCCAATTTTAACTAAAGAGTTTAATCCTTGTATCCCTTGCTTGCTGGAGTCACCGCTGCTTGTTGAACCATCAGTTTTCTCTCGTTTTCTGAAGGCTTGTTAAACATTGGCTCTCCTTCCCCTATGTTCGTGACGGTCTGCCTCTGTCACCGTCTCACGAGGGGACACATGACACTCCTGCCAGTGGTAATCCCTCACACCTTCCCCCCTCACGACCTCTGGCTGATCACTGTCCGGCGGCGAGAACACGCGACGTGTCATGGAGACGGTCAGCCAAAATCGAGCGTCAGGCAAGGGAAGCGACCTACACAGTGAGAGACCGCTGTCCTCAATCGTCAGCAGAAAGGCACAGTGTCAACCACGGCTCTACTCTACGACAATCACCACAGCTTCAGCACCAAGCCACACCATCCCGCCCCATTATCAAGCAGGCGTCAGCCCCCCCGGGGGCGCCTCAAACCGTCAGCATCGGGACCAGGCGTCAGCCTCTGCTTATCCACACCGTCATCACCAGGACCCGATGTCAGCCCCACCCCCCGGCTGGAAGGGGAAGGGGGTACTGGGGGTGGTTTGTTACAGCCTGGTCACGCTCTACAATCTCCATTGTTACACATTTCACTGCGATTGACAACGATCAAATATCACAAAACTTTGTTAAAGATTAAATCATTCAATCACACAAAAATATATACATTTTTAGTGTATTTTATGGTGAAAACTTTTCTCTTTTTTTTTTTCGAGCAGTGGGCAACAAAGCCCAATGTATTCAGGTCAAACAGTTCAGTCGGGCTGTGCTGGCCAGCGTGAGGCAGTTAAATAATTTGCTACGGGGGAAATTTTACACCTGATGTACTGAAATGAGGAGACAAACAGATAGACTGGGGGACAGAGAGAGAGAGAGAACACACGGCGGGATTCCGCCATGCTCGTAGCGCGTAGCGCTCACTGCTCGTTAACACGATGTCTCTCTGACCGTCTCTTCTCTACCCGCGCGGAACACACCTCGCCTGCACAGTGTATTTTGCTTCTTTTCTTAGTGGTTAAATCCAGGTTCATCCCGTATGGTCTTCAACCACGAGCTTAACCTTCCCAATGATTTTGTTGTCACTCTCTGTATATGATCCAGTTCGCCTCGTATTGCGGTACTTAAGAGTTCCAGCTTAAGTAACTCTCCTATATTTCTGAAGAGTTCCAGCTTAAGTAACTCTGCCATATTTCTGATATCTTCCCGCGTATTACATCTGATTTCATGGTTCTTTGTCTTTCTCGCTGAGTGGCTTTCAGTTCTCCATCGGTGCTTTTTACGCCTTCTATTGCATATCATGTATGTATCATCATGGATACTGTATATCTCTTTCCATATCATTTCAAATTCTAGACTGAAGTTGTTTCATCCGTTCCTGGTAATCCACATGCCCCAGCCGATCCATCTCATTAACAACGTGTGTCTGTGTTCTCTCAGGTCTATTCATTTCCGCACGCTAAGCCATTTATCACACAATACAACAGAATTCAGTTCTACATCATACATAGGTATACGAAACATCATCATCATAAGCTTTCTATCACACAATACAACAGAATTCAGTTCTACATCATACATAGGTATACGGAACATCATCATCATAAGCTTTCTATCACACAATACAACAGAATTCAGTTCTACATCATACACACGTATACAGAACATCATCATTATAAGCCTTCTGTTTCTCTCTGCGAAAGTTCTCATCATCACACCACTTTATTATCCGGCTTGAATACGTGACCTTACAAATGTATCACTCAGAGCGATTCATTTACACTAATTCTATCCTTCGTTCTCCATTTCTTTTCCTATAAGGCTCTTGTGTCCAGCTGCGGACATACTGTTAATCGTCCCATGACTTATCTCCTCAAATTTCTCTTGGCTAAATTCCATGATGTTCTCTCTCGCCCGTCTGTGTGCAGAGTGGAATCCTGATCTCTATGAAGTTGTGACTGGTCTTCTTCGGTACACAATGTTCCATTTACTCTCGTGTCGTGTGCCAAACATCTAACGTACATATGCTTTACCTTGCATCCTTATCTATGTCTCACAACAAGATTGCAAGGGATAAAAAAGGCTCATTCCGTTCCTCGAGAGACACCAGAAAGCGCATCATCTTCGTCTGTCATGTTGGCATCCGCAATACACTCCGAACTTTCTGGAAGTCACAAAATCTGATTCACTTTCCATTTTTTCCTCCATTATTTCGTCTTATTTATCAGTACTCCATAGTTTACTATATCAAACGTGTTTACAAAATCTACTGAAAAAAAAAAAAAGTTTCCATTCTCCTCCATCCCATTACAGTGAGTTAGTAGTAGTGCTTCGCATACTTTAACCCTCTACAGATCCAACTGGCCTCTACTTATGAATCCGTTGTCGATAAGATGTTTCGTTATGTCTTTCTTTACGACCCTCTCAAGTACGAGGCATTAGGCTAACTGGTTTATAGTTCCAACTGCAATTTGGAGTCTCCTTTGTGGTGTTCATTATATGTCTATCTGCCGTGCTGGACTGGTCTACGCTCCAGCTCAGCAGCCCTGTGTCAGGCTTGACTTATATCTCTCTCTCTCTCCGGCTTTTAAAGAAAAGGTTGCTGGGCTTCCATCAAGCTCCGGTGTCGATTTCTCTTTAAGGTGGTCAACTGCGTTATGTCTCCTGACGAATCTTCCATGTGTGAGCGCATCCTGGTCACGGTCTTGTGCTAAATACTGACTTCCATTGGTTGACTAACATCTGGAGGACTCTTCAGGGAACGTTCACACAACTGTCATCTACTTTGAGAAGGCCTAGACTTTGGTTTCTTTTCGTTCTTTTCTTTGTCCAAGGACGGAAAATGGGACTCTCGTATTATGATCCATGTTGTGAATTAATTTTTCCATACGTATAGTCTTTGTTTTCTTGTATGTATTCTGTATATTATTCACGGTCAGCATTTTTTTATTTTCCTCTCTCTCTCTCTCTCTCTCTCTCTCTCTCTCTCTCTCTCTCTCTCTCTCTCTCTCTCTCTCCTTTGTTCTACTTTATCTATGACTTTTCCATACCTTTGTCTTTCTTCCGTTCTATTCTATCCACTCATTCTTTTCTTTTTTTCTCTCTTTTAATCTCTCGGTAACTTTTTTTTTTTCTGTAATCGCATCATCTTTTTTTTTTTTCTTTCAACGTGGCACTAAGTCCTGTAATTACACGATTCACGATACGATAACAAACTGCCGTATCTGATCTTACATTCCTGTGACTAAAGACTTAATGCCATTCTGTGTCGGCTATCTGGATATGTGCTCCGTTCCGTCGTATTTTGTCCAGGGAGAAATGGAATGTTGTTGGTAATGTGTCATCTCTTCTTTCACTTCTTTCATTCAGACTGTCGCTCGCTGTCTCTTTCTACTTCAGAGTGGGTGGAAAGAGAGAGAGACACCTGTGAAGGTGCTAGGATTTGAGACACTAACTTTTTAGAGACTTTACGGTCCTACGATGGGTGCCATCTGTCAAGATTAGGTCATCGGTGCTGGAATTTCTCGTTGGTTTGCGTACAGTCTGGGTTCGACTGAAAGCCCTCACACATAACCTTTCAAATTCATTTAGTTCTCTTATCGCCTGCTAAGGCATTGTTTTCCTGCATCCATAATCTGATTCTTTCTTCTTTCTTCATTCTATATAAACTAAAGTCGCGTGACCACATATCACTATATAATACGTCCTCAATTGCCGTTACTACGTCACTGAACTCTGACATTTTAGTTCTGGGTGGGGTGTGTGTGTGTGTGTGTGTGTGTGTGTGTGTGTGTGTGTGTGTGTGTGTGTGTGCGTGTGTGTGTGTGTGTGTGTCACTACACTGTCTTTAAAGCTGGTATGCTTACTGCTATTCATTCACATTTCCTGTGGGATAATTACATTATGTGTTTACCGTTACACTTACTGTTGACCTGCAATGCTACACCACCTACCTCACTTTCGTCTCTGTAGCCCTTATAAGTCCCATCCTTCTAAATCTGCTTCGTTTCTCTATCTCTTCCTTGATGCATGTCCCAGTTCGACTGATAAATATTATATATATCATCATCTAAACATCCACTGAAACATCTAGTCTTAATTCTTGAGTTATCACTCATCAAACATAGGATACTTACAGAAAATACTTTTCATATATATATATATATATATATATATATATATATATATATATATATATATATATATATATATATATATATATATATATCGATCCTGGCTGTTGGAGGTTTGTATGTTCTATGAAGGTGCGCGTTCCTATGCACTTTTTTTTTTTTTTTTTTTTTTTTTTTTCCCAAAGGAAGGAACGGAGGGGGCCGGGTGAGGATGTTCCAAAGGGGGCCCAGTCCTCTGTTCTTAACGCTACCTCGCTAACGCGGGAAATGGCGAATAGTTTAAAAGAAAGAATATATATATATATATATATATATATATATATATATATATATATATATATATATATATATATATGAGAAAAATGTGAAGTAAAACCTCCATTAATTTTGCCGGTGCGAGATTAGATTAGAACTGTCCAGTATATAACAAGTGGTGACGCAGCAGTAATGTAATTCTGAATATCCATTACAGAAAATATCACCCGTATGAAATACATCGGTCTCGTCTCATTTTGGCTCCTGGGTTCAGACACAACATATAACTGTTATTGGCTCACCATCTCTCACCCTTCGGCCGCCTGCAACTCATGGCAACTGGCTATGTTACAGGAAGACACGTACGAGCCTCCAGTCTTACTATGGCAAGTACGTACCTCCAGTCTTACTATGGCAAGTACGTGCCTCCAGTCTTACTATGGCGGGTAGGCGCCTCCAGTCTTACTATGGCAAGTACGTGCCTCCAGTCTTACTATGGCGGGTAGGCGCCTCCAGTCTTACTATGGCAAGTACGTGCCTCCAGCCTTACTATGGCAGGTACGTGCCTCTAGTCTTACTATGGCAAGTACGCGCCTCCAGTCTTACTATGGCAAGTACGTGCCTCTAGTCTTACTATGGCAAGTACGCGCCTCCAGTCTTACTATGGCAAGTACGTGCCTCCAGTCTTACTATGGCAGGTACGAGTTATGAGACTAGTCCCGCTGTGGTAGAGCGATAGCATGTCAACTTTACTACAGCAGCAACAGACTCAACTGAACATCACTGTGGCAACTCCCGGTGAAGTGAGGCAACTCACAGTTACCTCAGCGAGTGTCAGCATGGCAACTACGTGTCATGAGCAAGTGTCTAAGGCAAAAAAAAAGAGAAAAAATGTATCATTACAGCGTCAGGATGGCGTCTGGGCGTCAGCAGGGCTTCACGTAACACGACGGGGGTCACCTGACCAGAACGACACACTATCTACGGCAACGACGGGGGGTTGTCGTCGCCGCCAGTGGCGTAACCAAACTAGCCTCACCAGAGCGGCTCCAAATCTAAGCAATACCCTCGCCGGATACCTCAGCGACAAAACGTATCCCTAAGAGAGTCAGTCATGACGGCGTCACGAACCAGGGAAACTATGACTGGCAACTGTTGCCACGGCCACATATGACGATGATTCAGCCACGAGGGTATTATGAGGTCTGCTGCCACTGTCAGCCGCAGAATTACGAGTGAAAATAAAAAAAAAATCACGGCAACCTACATACAGCTAGGATAACCATCATTATGGCAACTGTGGGTTATCGGATCACGCCTATGGCAACTCAGTGTGAACGCCACTGTGGAGGTTACTACTGTGGCCAAAGAGTCGGCTAAAACAATCTCTCGTGGTACTTTGCGTCTCGGCACGGCGACGCGTCGCCGTGGCACAAATTCGATACGGAAAACCGGACAGAGGAAGGGGGGGGTCAAGTATGGCAACAACTGTGTGGCATCAAGTACTACTACGGCAACAAAAACGATGTGGCGTCATCAATGGCCACAAGAACTACCAGGATAACGTCTCTAATGGTGTTCAATTGTCAAGAGGAAGGCCATTGGGGGGGAGAATGTCAGGAGAGGGGTCGCCATGGCAACGGGGGTGAGGTATGGCGGGGCTCTGACGATCCGTCCGTCGGGTGGCGGGTCATTATGGTGCCATTCCCGTTTGGGTAATGGCCTCTCAAGAGCGGCGGCCGCGCCGTGATGAGCACAGGTGAAGAGTGTGTGGGTTCCGCCGCGGAACTCCTGTCGTAATGAGTACAGGTGAGAGGAGGTGGGGGAGGGACGCCACCACACACCTCTCCAAACAGCATTTGTTGCTCCTACACACACACACACACACACACACACACACACACACACACACACACACACATACATACATATATATATATATATATATATATATATATATATATATATATATATATATATATATATATATATATATACCCTGGGGATAGGGGAGAAAAGATATTTCCTACATATTCCCTGCGTGTTGTAGAGGGCGACTAAGAGGGGCGACGGGCTGGAAAGCCTCCCTTCCTGTATCACTTTCCAAAAGAAAGAACAGAGCAAGTGTAGGATAACCGAGGAGCAGGTGTTCGGTATACTCACCGTGGATACTCATGAAGAAACGCGGGTCGTGTCTAGAAAACAGACGAGAAAGTGTAACTCGTATGTGTCTTGGGATTGTAGTTTCATATGGGTGGACGTATGCTGGAATGAACGACTGTAGTGGGCTAGGTGTGTGCGTACGTGGGTAAGGGGGGGTGGGGGAGATTGATTAGCGACTGTCGAGTCGTCGCTGTAGGAATGCTTTGTCGGGTGGGGGGAGGGGGGGGGGGGTTGAGGGGGTGGATAAGGTGGTGAAGGGGGGGGGGTGAAGGGGGGAGGGGTTGTTCTGCTAGTGCAGTTTGACGAAATGAGAGGCGGAGTGGGCTCATCAATTCTGCTTTGGGGTTCGTGACTTGTCATGTAGTGGTCTGGGTGTGAGGGGGTCTATTTGCACCCTGCAAAGACCTGGGTGCCGAGTGAGTGGTGTAAGTGGGCCTGTAATGGGGTGTAGAGAGAGAGAGAGAGAGAGAGAGAGAGAGAGAGAGAGAGAGAGAGAGAGAGAGAGAGAGAGAGAGAGAGAGAGAGAGAGAATAAATTTCAATACACAGGTCCTGAATGTTTGTGGTCGCCTGGGACCCGGTTATATTTCTAGTGCTTTTGTTGTGCACGTTTGGGATAATCTATTACGATTGCCTTTGAAAGAGTTAGCTTACCGGACAAGGGAGGCATAGCTGGAGCAGGTAAAGTGCAAGCAGAAGGTAATGAGAGACTCTCTTCATCTCGTGGTAGTAAGTGTCCTGAGAGGCTTTGGTCTATGGTCTATGCGCTGATGTCTGTGGTGTGAGGGGTACAAGATGTGAGTGTCTGTTGCCACACCTAGTATATGACCTTACTTCTTCTAAGTGGAAATGGTTGATCACTCACGGTTAGGGAAGGATGTAAGGTTGGATTCATGTCTGTCATGCATGAGGAATATATAATATAATATAATATAATATAATATAATATAATATAATATAATATAATATAATATAATATAAATAATATATATAATAATTTTCTTTTTATACTATTCGCCATTTCCCGCGTTAGCGAGGTAGCGTTAAGAACAGAGGAGAGCCCTTGAGGGAATATCCTCACTTGGCCTCCTTCTCTGTTCCTCTTTTGGAAAATTTTAAAAAACGAGAGGGGAGGATTTCCAGCCCCCCCCCCCGGCTCCTATGATAATAAAATATAATACAACGTACTAATATATGGAGGTAGTTCATGAATGGGCACCTGACGTAAGCTGGGGTGTATACAGATGAGTGTGAGTGTGTGTGTGTGTGTGTGTGTGTGTGTGTGTGTGTGTGTGTGTGTGTGTGTGTGTGTGTGTGTAAGGTTAAGCCATAAAACATACACAACATTGAGACCGGTGCAAATCCAGTTTAAGACTCCTTATCTCCGTAACACATGAAGTATAACCGCAGGCAGCACTCACAACAACAACAACAACACACACACACACACACACACACACGAAGGCACAAACTACCCATACACCCACACGACCTGACGAAGGCGATTGCGGCGGATGGCGGCACAGTCAACACAGCGTCCACCCACCTGGCGTCATCAGGTAAAACAATACGGGTGCCTGCCTGCCTGGCTGGCTGGCTAGCTGGCGGGAAATTTGTATCTCATCTGTTTGAGTGTCCCTGGCTACCTACCTAACCCCCTACCCCCACCTCTCTCTCTCTCTCTCTCTCTCTCTCTCTCTCTCTCTCTCTCTCTCTCTCTCTCTCTCTCTCTCTCTCTCTCCCCACACTCCCCTACCTCCCATCCTGCTGGCTCCCTCCTCTACATCATTCAGGTCCTTGGTGATACTGATGAGAGAGAGAGAGAGAGAGAGAGAGAGAGAGAGAGAGAGAGAGAGAGAGAGAGAGAGAGAGAGAGAGAGAGAGAGAGAGAGACCTACCCTTCATTATCACCAACACCCTCCCCTAACCCCTCCACCCTGGACCCCAGGCTGAGGGTGTGTGGCGGAGAAAAATTCTAGGTTGCCTAAGGGCCGCCCCGGAGCCACTGGAGGGGAAAATGAGGTCATAATATTCGGGCAGGCAACACCTCCACTCCCACCAGCAACACCTCCCCCACCTTCCTCCGACCCCACAAACCCCTCGATGTCGCTCCACCTCCTCAATAACACCTCCACCTTGCTCCTCCTCCCTATGTCACACACACACACACACACACACACACACACACACACACACACACACACACACACACACACACTTGCCGTTCGCAGTCCTTTCCTGAAGACTTACCAAACTGGCCATGACCTCACAGACATGCAAGGTTAACGTTAATTTTAATCACATGGAAGAAATGAAAACATACATTACGGCAGTCCGGAGACCATCCGTCGGGGCGTTAGGTTAGTAACATTCGCCAGCAACAGGGAACCCCTCAGTAACATTCGCCAGCAACAGGGAACCCCTCAGTAACATTCGCCAGCAACAGGGAACCCCTCAGTAACATTCGCCAGCAACAGAAAACCCCTCAGTAACATTCGCTAGCAACAGGGAACCCCTCAGTAACATTCGCCAGCAACAGAAAACCCCTCAGTAACATTCGCCAGCAACAGGGAACCCCTCAGTAACATTCGCCAGCAACAAGGAACCCCTCAGTAACATTCGCTAGCAACAGGGAACCCCTCAGTAACATTCGCCAGCAACAGGGAACCCCTCAGTAACATTCGCCAGCAACAGGGAACCCCTCAGTAACATTCGCCAGCAGCAGAAAACCCCTCAGTAACATTCGCTAGCAAGATGTGTTTGTTGCAATACCCGTCGGAAATTGATATATTATACAGACAGTGGCGTATGGACTTTAAGAGATTCCATCCTGTTCAGGGCTGAGAAAATAGGAAGGGCGTAATGCGGGAGCCGGGTTTTATCCCGCTCCCTTAAAGCAACTGCTTGAATCAAAACTTGTGGAAGTGTTCATCATCTCCTCTGATAACATACATCAACTGTTCATCATCATACAACGTATAAACAAAATGATACATACGTACAAATCTCAGCTAATCCTGGAAACCCAGCACTAAATGTCGTCTCTGGAGGTACTCTCACAGGCGTAGCCGAAAGCTCCCAGTGCAGGTCACAGGTGGCCCTCCAAACATCACTGGACGGTGACACTCTCCTCACAAGAACACAGGTAAACAAATAGCGAAGGACATCATTACTCCAAAACTCACGACTATCACAACCTTGTGGAAGACGAAGGAGCCTTTGTTGGAGGAGAGTGTTGGGGAAGTCCTGCTTCTCGCGGCGAAGTTCACGTTCTCGGAGAGCGTGCAATCCCGAGAGCTGATGAATCGAGTTTTAAGGCTCCGATACACCGAACACAGCAAGTGGTACATTAGCAAGAAGACACGGCAAAGGAAGGAGACGACGTGGTTTCGTTAATCAGCAACATCTGAGTATATATTTCGCGAAAGAAGAAACTCACTCCTAAGACTGCATGTCACAGACCAAATATGAGTATAACTTTGGACCTCCCTTTCCAAATAAGAAAAAAATCAATATCCTCCATCATCATGCCAGACATTCTGTGCTCGCTAAAGCACACTTTAATCCAAGATTAGAAAGTTGTGGATATTACACTACCACAGCAGAACATGCTCCATCATAAAGGTGATGTTAGCAATATCCATTTCAGGGTAAACTTACGAAGACAGTGGAAGGCAATGAAAGTGAACTTGTCTGTGGTATAGTTAGCTGGCCACAGGGAGAATAAGCTGGCCACAAGCACAATAAGCTGGCCACAGGCACAATAAGCTGGCCACAGGCACAGTAAGCTGGCTATAGGCACAATATGCTGACCACAAGCACAGTAAGCTGGTCACAGGCACAATATGGGCAGAATGAGTCGCCCCGGCTGCCCAATAAGCTTTAACAGAATAAATGTATCGGACATTTCAGTTACAGACGCAGGCAATGACTCCAAATCCAGTGGCCATAAATCCCAACTTCTTTATCATGCTAATGTTAAGAGCGGCTCCCAGACAGGGCTGGGGTTCATGGGACGGCGCGGGGGCTTAGTAAAGGGCAAGAAGGAAAGTTAGGGTGTGGGTATAGGTGGGAAGTGGTTTGGGCGATGAGTAAGGATAGGTGGGGGTTGGGTATGGGTGATGAGTAACGATAGGAGGGGTGCGGTGTGGGTGAGGTGTAATGACAGGTGAGGTAACGTGTGGCTGGGGTGGAAGGAGAGGTAAGGGACGGGAGGGATGGTGGGAGTGAAGGGAAGATAAGATACTATATGAGCAATGTGTATAAGTTGTATGAGTAAGCAAGGTGGTGAGTGGTGTACTGGCCCATATGGTGTATGGATGGGTAGAGTAATGTATGGGCGTGCGGATGGCTAGGTAGGGTTATGGGCGTGGTGGGCAAGGGAAGCCGTTCATGGACGTGGTGTATCAGTGTGTGACAGGCGCCTCCTGTGTAAAGGGTGGCATATATAAGGGGTAGGACGGGTGGCGTACAGTGAGATGGGTGGTGTGTGGTGGGCTGGGCGGTGTGTACAGGAACGGGTGGTGTGTAGAGGGAAGGGTGGTGTAGAGGGGCGGGTGATGGATATATGAGAGCTTTAACAGTGGCAGTGTGAAGGGGCGGGATGGAGGCGGGGGAAAGGGGGAGACACGTGTCCTCCATCACCCCAATACCATTACATTCCGACGATGGAGAGCGATTACGTCACTTTCCCCTTGCCTGCGTCCTCCCCACCCCCTACTTTACTATCAGTGGGACGGAGTTATCTTATCAACGGGCGAGCGCAGCTTTATCTCGAGCAGTCGCCGCCATGTGGGCGGCCAAGTGAAGGGCAGTTTATTAATCGGGAGCCATGCATCACCAGCACGGCAAAAACCAAAACGGCAAGACAGCAGTCAAGTAACACCAGCACAACAAGACAGCATGTCTAGCAACACACCAAGTCCTGTACAAGTGGCTTGGCAATACCAGCCCGACACACCCGTCCAATAACACCAACCACGCAACATCAGCTCAGCAACTTACGACTGTACAACACGTCTGCCTGACAATGCCAGCCCACCAACACACATCAGTCCAGTAACCCACCACATTAGCCCGGTAACACAAGCCCAGTAAAAGACATCGACCCGACACCACAAACCTAACAACACACACCATCCAGACTAAACCATCCCACCAACTGTCTACGTACGTACAAATATGTGTTCGTAATTGTATCTTTGTACTGTACGGGGAGGGAAAAACCCCACAAATCCTGAGCATTACTGTCATATAACTTCTTAAACTGAGGTATGCTGTCTGCACTAACTGTGTCCTCAGCCACGTCATTTATCAACCACTCATGAACTATACATCTTTCCTTCAACGTTTCCAGCAAAGTTCTTGGCTTCATTTCATGCTATGGCTTCCGGCTGCTCTGTCTAGCACAGTTCCAAGTGGCGGACGTTCACGCGCCTGTTACGAGGAAACTGGACGTGAGATGATAAATATATGGGCAACTGCCCAGTTGGGACGAAGCAAGGATATTACTTCGAAGGGGTCGATAAACATATGGGAAGGCTCTGAAAGCCGCCACATACGAATGGTAAGACCTGGTCTCACCCAGTGGTCTGGATTAGTGACACATATTGTAGCCAATGAGTGGACAGAAGGGGCGAAGCCATCAAGCTTGGACAGGCCAATCAGGGAACGATCATCTACGTGAGGCGTCCACAACCGGATGACCGAGGGTTGCTTGTATAAACAGGCCTGCAATTTTCTTTGTGTCATGTACTCTCCACTCACGAAGTCAGTCTTTCGTGAAGACAAAACGTTAATCTCTGCAGCAGCTCGTTTATTTCTGTAACACACTGTTTTCCACACACACACACACACACACACACACACACACACACACACACACACATCTCCTCTGCTACAATCAGGAAAAGGGATGATTCTCTGAAGTGGGAAGCCCAGAGAGATTGTATTCCAGTGGTACAAACTCGCCGAAAGCAACTTTCTCTCTCTCTCTCTCTCTCTCTCTCTCTCTCTCTCTCTCTCTCTCTCTCTCTCTCTCTCTCTCTCTCTCTCTCTCATATAAACTAGGGAGTCCAGGCCGTTCTCTCCCCCTCCCGTCTGCGGGCGCCACATAAACATCTGGCTGGCCTCATATCCACGTCCCTCAGTCTCTCCCTCACTGGAGCAGGCAGACGTTCGCTCCTAACATCAATTTGCCTCTTTTCTTTCATGCAATACAGATTCTCATACTCCCGTCTTTCAGTCTCTTCATGTTGATAGACAGACGACGTTACAACCCACTCTCTAAACCTTCGTACACCATCTCGTATCCCGCTCTTGTTACCTGTTCCTAACACTCACTCCTACAGTGAGGCTCCCGAGAACTGGCTGCCTGTTTGCCCCCCGCGCCAGTCTACTCCACGTATTACTTGGCAAGTCACTGCGTCACCTGATTTTTTTTTTTTTTGGGTCGTCGTTGGCACTCCCAAGGGTGGTGACCCGTCGTGGCGCCTCCTCCCACCAACTCCAACATCGAGAAAAACTATGGGATATATCTACCTCATGTCTCTTAACCGCTTCGGACTGCCTCTTTCAATGAGGAATATTTTCTAGTTAATCACCTTTTTTCCAAGATATTTTCTTTAACTCGAATGTACTAAATTATCAATGTCATTAGACACCCGCCTTTTTCTTTTTTTTTTTTTTTTTTTTTTTTTGGCTACGTTTCTGAGCTGGCCTCGATGAGGAAACTTAGTCCGTGACCGGAGCCTGAAGACAAAAGGGAATCAGGCACACGGTGCGTGAACACCTATGTTGTAGTACCCCCACACCACCCTCCTCACGCCACTCGTGTGTGATGACACGTACGTTCCAAACCGGGGCCTTGTCTTTCAAACCCCCCATCCCCTCACCCTCTCATACAACAGTCTCGCAGAGTCTCTCTCTCTCTCTCTCTCTCTCTCTCTCTCTCTCTCTCTCTCTCTCTCTCTCTCTCTCTCTCTCTCTCTACTCTACTCTACTCTACTGCTGAGAGAGAGACACACACACCATCTCACAAAAGCCTGGGAGTCTCTCTTTTGCGATTCTACTGATTCTACTAGTGTCTCTGTCCGTCGCTCACCCACCAGACAGGACTGGCAACTACCTCCCTGACCGTCTCCCTGTCTCTCCCCTCCGCTAGAATATCTCATATTCTAGTCCCTCTCCCTTGCTGTCTGCCTCCCATCAAATGCCCTCCACCTCTTACCTCACTCCAGTTAGTCTTTACATATACATACATACATATATATATATATATATATATATATATATATATATATATATATATATATATATATATATATATATATATACAGAGAGAGAGAGAGAGAGAGAGAGAGAGAGAGAGAGAGAGAGAGAGAGAGAGAGAGAGAGAGAGAGTACTAGGGAAAAGGAAACAGGAGAACCCTGAGGCTTTTCGTGTATTACCACATCTTCAGAGGACTCGTTACTGAGTGATGAAATATTTTCAATAGACGTTACGTCTCTCTCTCTCTCTCTCTCTCTCTCTCTCTCTCTCTCTCTCTCTCTCTCTCTCTCTCTCTCTCTCTCTAACTAGTTCCCTGAAGATGTTGTAATACACGAGAGCGCTCACGATTCTCCTGTTTCGTTTTACCTTGTTGTGTTTCTGCATTTATGAAGTCACGTGCACTTTGTGATTTTCTGCATATTTAATGATAATCAATAGAAATATTCATAAAAGATACAATGAGCTATAAGTACAGAAATGCTAACTTTGGCGACGATGAAGCTATGCGAGGATCACTGCCTCCATGATATACTGTCACTTGGGTGGGAATGTTTCGCTAATGAGACATGGTCATGTAGCCAATAATTAACATGATCACTAGTCGTATACAGGGAGCATATTTTAATGGAACTGTTACCCCCACATTATCTCAAAGTACCGTAGGTCTTTTTCTATTACTTGTTTCGGTTGCCGCCTGACAAGTACACCCTATAAAGTACGACCTAAAGAGAGAGAGAGACTGAAGAGCAAAAAATACATAAACAATTACTATTTTAGGCTCGCCCTATCAGAGCCTGAGCGGCACCGCTCGCCTTCGCCCGGCTCCCAGAGGAACGTCTCCCCACCTGAGTGCCAAGCAGTTGGACGAATTCACAGATATAAAATCACATTCCTGACAAACCCGTAACAAAGGTGCGTCTCTAGAGACTGTAGGATGGACGATCTGATGCTTTAAGCCAAGGTTTCCAGCCTCTTTATATGGGGTAAGTTTGTTGCTGGATATAAATGTTAGGTACCAGATCAAGCTCAATATTTTGCCTATGCCGAGAGTTTTGCGAAAATGTAGACAGTGCTTATGGAATGCCTTGGCCATCCAGTCAACACAATGCAAAGAGTCTATCAACCCTATGATATATATATATATATATATATATATATATATATATATATATATATATATATATATGCACACACACACAAACCCCGGTACCCCTTCTCCAGGGGCAGCTGAAGCTTCAAGGCTGACTTACGATCAGTAGGAAGGTAAGGATAGATTCCTTTGATGAGAGTCCTTCGATTCGATTGTACTTCAGTGACGTACACTCGCTCACGGTGACTTCTTACCCACGGCGTCTGGACAAGCAGGAGGAGAAACTAAAATGTTTATGAGTATCATTTTCTCTCTTTTTATGTTCTCTGTGGCTCTGGCTCGTATGTTTTTGTTTCATCTCTTACAATGACGTCGGCGAGACAACAAAGCATTGCAGCAACACGATTTCAAAATATCAACACACCAATAAATGGTTTTTTCCCGCCAACTCTCCTCCTGGCTTGCTCATTTCCAAGTCCTGTGTCTCCCACCGGTCAGGTCCGTGGCCGTGGCCCACCGGTCAGGTCCGTGTCCGAGGCCCACCGGTCAGGTCCGTGGCCGTGGCCCACCGGTCAGGTCCGTGTCCGAGGCCCACCGGTCAGGTCCCTGGCCGTGGCCCACCGGTCAGGTCCGTGTCCGAGGCCCACCGGTCAGGTCCCTGGCCGTGGCCCACCGGTCAGGTCCGTGTCCGAGGCCCACCGGTCAGGTCCCTGGCCGTGGCCAACCGGTCAGGGTCCGTGTCCGAGGCCCACCGGTCAGGTCCTCGGCCGTGGTCCACCGATCATGCCTGTGGCCAGCCGGTCCATCACCCCTGGAGCCCCTGGCAGCACCGGTGGGTGTCTCGCTCCAGAACCACAACTCCTGCCCTCATGTGTACCTCGGCAAGAATTTATTAAGGCCTTTCCTGGCTGCCTCCCGATTCCTGCCTCTCTCGTGTATCCCGCCACTCTGCTGCTGCTACCCCTCACCCCTCCTGCCACACACTCATTCCTTTTACAATTTTCCCGTTCTCTGACCTCGCCCTGGACCCTCCCTTATATAAATTCTAGTCTCCTGTTGTCATTCTTGTAAACCCTTCAGTCTATCTTCCCCATCTCTCCGGTGCATTCTAACACTGACTCACGCCGTGTTATTTCCTCGTCTTCACTTTAATGGTCCTGTTACTCCTGCCCTGCCTCCCGTTACAACCACACGAACTCGCTGGAAAATGCGTCTCACTTTACTACACACACTTTGCTACACAGCCTCACGCTCACCCCCCGCCTTACCTCTCTGGTCCTCTTCCTTGTCATGTTCCGTTACCCGTCATCCCTGGCTCACCAGGAGCTGCACCAAATGGACCCACAGGCGAGTGTGTCTCACTACGCTACACACCCTCACGCTCAGCACCATCTCTCTCCCTGCTACGCTACACACCCTCACGCTCAGCACCATCCCTCCTCCTGCTGTTTCGACATTCCCATGGAGTATCGAGGCTCCTTCCATTTCTCTTCCTCCATTACTAGTCTTTCCTTCTCTCCTTTCTACATCAACTTCATCTACTACTACTACGACGACCACAATGACGATGTCTACCGTTACCACTAATGCTTATGTCAGGCGAGGCCTCTTCCTCTTCTCCTTTTCCACCTCTGTGTCCTCCTCTTCCCATTCCACCAGCCCCTCCTCCCGTCTGATCAACTTCTGTTCAGTAAGCTACTCCAAATCCACTAAGCCTCTCCTCCTTCCATCCCACCAGTTCCTGCTCTGTCCCTTCTCCCTTCAGATCCACAAGTTCCTCCACTGTCCTATCCTCCTCCCGTTCCACTATCCCCTTTCCTGACCCCTTCCCTATCACGAATCTCTTCTCTCTTCTCTACCTTCCCATCAGCCCCTCCTCTGTCCTCTCTTCTCTACCACAAACCCTTCTTCTGTCCCCTCCCCTTCTAACAATCCCATCTCTGTCCCTAACCCTCCCAAACCTCCCTCCTCTGTCTTATCCCCTCCTACCAGCCCTTCTTCTGTCCCATTCCCTTCCACTAACCCCTCCTAAGTCCCTTCCCCTGCCACCAGCCCTTTCTCCGTCCCCTCCCCTCCCACCGTCCGCTCCGTCTCCCCCGAGCATAAGAGCGCCTGTTCCCTGGCGTAGTATTTACTTCATCTCGACTTGATTTTCTTCCGGAATAAAATGGCCACCAAAATCAATGGCCGGCCAGAATGTGAGCGGGGGGGGCCACTGTGTCACTCAGCTGCCCGGCGTGTAACATGAGCGGGTACAACATGTAACAGGCACCACACGAAGGCACAATGTAGAGGAACTTGAAGGAGGAGGAACGTGGAAACACCACGAGGCATTATGGTGGTTGGGAGAGAGAGATAGAGAGAGAGAGAGAGAGAGAGAGAGAGAGAGAGAGAGAGAGAGAGAGAGAGAGAGAGAGAGAGAGAGAAGAACAGGCTAAAATACGACGTGACGTATAGGGAATAACAGAGCGGTGCTTAACACGAATGAAAAGCAACGGCGAGAGAGGAATCAATGACGCTAACCATGAATGAACAGAAGCGAAACATGAATGAACAACTGTGGCGTTGAGTGAATAAATGACCTACACTGTCAGATGAATGACCGGCAGTGTAACATGAACGAACGGTAGTGTAATATGAATGACCGGCAGTGCAATATGAATGAACGGCAATGTAACATGAATGAACGGAAGTGTAATACGAATGATCGACAGTGTAACATGAACGAACGACAGTGTAATACGAATGAACGGCAGTGTGATATGAATGAACGGCAGTGTGACATGAATGAACGGCAGTGCAATATGAATGAACGGCAGTGCTATATGAATGAACAAAGTTAATACGACCAACAGCATAGGATGAATGGACAACACAACACGAGCGAACAGCACAGGATAACGTAAGTACACCGAAGGAAGAACAACTTCTCGTCTTGACTAATAACTCAAAGTAGGGTAATAACACAAAGTAGGGTAATAACACAAAGTAGGGTAATAACACAAAGTAGGGTAATAACTCAAAGTAGGGTAATAACACAAAGTAGGGTAATAACACAAAGTAGGGTAATAACACAAAGTAGGGTAATAACACAGCGTAGGGTAATAACACAAAGTAGGGTAATAACACAGCGTAGGGTAATAACACAAAGTAGGGTAATAACACAAAGTAGGGTAATAACACAGCGTAGGGTAATAACACAAAGTAGGGTAATAACACAAAGTAGGGTAATAACACAAAGTAGGGTAATAACACAGCGTAACTTGAACAAAGTAGCACATGGGAACCTTGAAGGAACAACACATGATCAAGGAACATTATCTGATGACGTGATCTAACAACATACAAAGTAGCATACATATAACTCGAGAGTAACTTGAAGTAACAACATCTGATAACATGATGCAACAACATCTGATAACTTGATGGAACAACATCTGATAACATGATGGAACAACATCTGATAACTTGATGGAACAACATCTGATAACATGAAGGTACAACATCTGATAACTTGAAGTAACAACATCTGATAACATGAAGTAACAACATCTGATAACTTGATGGAACAACTCGAAGTAACTCACAGGAACAAAGAGTATCTTAAAGGAACAAGACCAAGTAACATAAGGGGGGACGTCTGGGGTACTTGTACAGAGTATCGCAAGGTAACTTGAAGGTCCATCACAAAGTTACTTCACGGAGCAACCCAAGGTAACCTTAAAGTAACAGCAGGAACAGGAAGAGCGACAAGAACGACTTCAGAGAAGAACACACGTCATCGACATCAAGTAACAAGAATTAACAAGGAAGAGACACACGTCATCACGTGATGACTGCTACAAGAAACGGCACTAAGCCCACGTGGGACAGCGTAACCAACGTGCAACACAGTGCGAAAACCGGTTAGAACGAGCTTTAACAAAGGCGGGAGCTGACAACACTGACTTACGTGGCGTCCCTGCTCGACAAACAGACTTGTCACACACACACACACACACACACACACACACACAGTGAAGCAGGAGGAGCATGGGTACCTTCAGCTTGAAATACAGAGTGAAGGATAACACAAGGATGAGATGTGCTTCAGCAAATGACATCAAAAAGTTGAGTGAGAGTTTAAGGATATACCGAGACGTCGAAGATACAGGCAACACAACAGCCGGATACCACTTGGAAGGTAGAATACAACAAGAAATGAGTATAGCAAGAGAAGATAGGACGGAGAAGAACATTACATTAAGAATATATTGCGGACAAGGATGGATGTAATCCCGAACTTTATTCATAATTTCATCACGAGTAAACTGATTGTTAGAGAGCAGCTAATGAGAATAAGTGATTCAGATGGAGAAGATGAATGACTATTTCCAAAGTGGGCTTTTACACTGGAAGACACTCCAAGACCCAACACCAGCCTGACTGAATAGGGAGGAAGGTCTCGGAAAGCAATGAAATATCTGAAAAAGAGAAACACAATACGTTATATGGTTATATGGGGGTTTGACGCACCGTATAACTCACATAGTCCTCGTAAATTTTCTCCCTATGTGCTAAAGAAGTGTTCAGGTACGCTCGGCAGGCCACCTGTAACGCTGGTCAACATCTCGCACGAGGAACGTAAAGCGCCAAGGGAATGGAAGAGGTCAAATGTCATGTCTATTTCTTAAAGAGACCATGAACTACACATCAGTCTCACGATTGCGGTCCGTAAGATACGAGAAAAGATAATCAGGAAGCAAAGAAAGAGAGTTCCATTTCAAACACCTTTAAGAGGAGGATGGGTGGGTTGTGTGCACACCTGGACTACCAGATCATGAAGGAAGTAGGGAAGTGAGGAGGATTCCATCAACTTACTAGCGGGAACGAGGAAGACCCTCCCAGGAGTCGGTCTGATAAATGGTTAATGGAACTCTGCCCGAGTAAAGAGGATGGAACACGCTGAAAGAAGGGGCTAGATAGTTATATTATCTAGCAGGAAATAAGCTACTGGAATCTACGGAGGAGAGGGACACGGGAATCAATATTGTACTTACACAGTCGACAGCGCCTCACCTCCGGAGAGTCGTACAGGAGACGAGCTGTCTTGTATTGCTGGCAAACGTCAGAATAGCATTCATATATACATGGATACGAAAATATTCAACAGACTGTCTGTAGTAGACCAAAACTACAAAAAAAAAAAAAAATAGGTGAAGCAGGGCACTTAAAGAAATAAGAGAATAGGTCCAGAGAAGGTCAAAAAAGATATAACCAGAATTGAGATAACCGAGTTACAGTGAGTGGTTAGTGGCCACGAATGTGTCCACAGTGGAAGTGAGGAGAGTAAGAGGTCACTTTATTAAGGCCTTTAAATTTTTACACCCCCCCCCCCCCCCGCCCGTTTCAAAATAGCAACAGTTAAAATGTCCTCGAAAAATGAAAAGATAAAGCAAGATTAAGCAAGAAACTAGTCAGAATGAAATGAAAAGACGTACTCTCATACATCAAAAGCAGTGGACGGATGGATTAAACTGAGAGACGAAACTGTGACCCTGAGAGCATAACGCGGGTTTAAAAATTTATCACAGTGAAATTTCAATGGAAGGGCGTAGAATTCCTTCCCTGTACAGTACAGATAAACAATTAAAAGTCTCACTACCACAGCTTGAAGAACACACACACACACACACACTGAGCTGGCCAGTGTAAGGTGGGGCGGGACTTGCAGGTGCAGGTTGGCGTGGGGCAGGTTGGCTTGGAAGGCGTCGGGAAGGTGGACGAGGCTGATCATTCACTGGTGTTAACGTGTGCCGTGCACGCCACCTCCCATCTTCGTACCCTTCCCCCACCCCACCGTCAGCCTTCCTGCAGTACGTGCCAGCCTTACACTCCCTCTTCCACCTAAGTACTGACCTCTCTCGCCCTCTACGGTTACGCCAGTTATCTCACTCTGCATCACCATCTCTCTCTTCCCCCCGAAGTCCGTGCTTTGTTTACTTCCCAAATCACCACGTCTGAAGCATCCTCTCAGCCGGGGCTCTCAGTAGAAAAAGGCACCTGCACCACCTCCCCCACCCTCGATAACTGCCGCTGACTTGGCAACACCGCGGAGCCAGACTACACACGACAGTTGTGTACACATCACCAGCTGATGAGAGCGGAGAGGGAGGGAGGGTCAGCAGATGGGCGTATGTATGTATGTGTACACAGACAGAGTAGCATCACAACGGACAACGTACACGACCCGTCTACACTATAACTTCCCCCCCTCACCCACCTCACCCCATGCCTCCCTTCCCCCGTATGTGCTTCTGGTGGAAGGAAAGGACGTTTGTGTGAATGTGAGGAATTACCTGTACTGTACTCTTGTATTCATGTAGCATGACTTTACTTTCGTGCACACACACACACACACACACACACACACACACACACACACCCTACCCAAGTAACCATCTACCGAACAGCCCAGAGGGAATGATGAACAGCTGGGTTGGTTGTGGACCGGCTGCAGTTAGTGTGTGTGTGTGTGTGTGTGTGGGTGGGGGGGGGGGGGAATCCTACATTCTCGGGCCCCATCTCTTGCACTTCATCACAAAACTTTCTAAACTTACGCATGCTGTCCACATTCACAATTTTCCTCACTTCGTTTACTCCATTCAACTACTACTCATATGCTAAAAAAATTCTTCTTCAAAACTTCTCGAACCAATTTTTCTTTCTTTTGCTTAATTCCATTTTATGGCCTCTGGCTATTCTTTCTCAGATCTGTTTAGCTCCATCTGTCCACAATAATATTTCCCATGTATCATTGTTTTCTTTCGTTTCTGGTCCTCTTGTATTCGTTTCTTGGTCTCCTGTACATTTGGAATGCTGGCTGAAGCAACGCCCGTATCTTCTCCACAGCCCATCTATCAGATCGTGTGTGTGTGTGTGTGTGTGTGTGTGTGTGTGTGTGTGTGTGTGTGTGTGTGTCTGGACCTGACACATTAGCAGAGGACCGTCACCCTACCTCCACATCACACAGTCTGGAGACCCATCATCACTACCTCCAACACCACACATCAAAGCTGCGCGTCCCTCGCCGGACATGAGACCCACCCCCTCCTCCTCCTCACCATTCACTGGTGGACGGGAGCCCAGGCCAGGGAGGGACCCCCTTGCTGTGGTCGCAGCCCCAAAGTGGGTGGAATCCAGACCCTCACCAGCCATGTTGGCAAGTGTACGAGGGGTAGCCACCTCCTCCTCCACCTCCTCTTCTTCCTCCAACTCTGGAGCCAACGCGAACGACCAATACCCGACCAGCCGACAGCGAGAGGATATTAAATTTGATTTTTGCCTCAGAATAAATTAAAGAACGTCTGAGTAGTGCGGTCGGGGTGTTGGCGCCTCTCTCTCTCTCTCTCTCTCTCTCTCTCTCTCTCTCTCTCTCTCTCTCTCTCTCTCTCTCTCTCTAACACCTGACAACACATTACTCACAAGGCTAATTCTGAGTCATCCTACATATTTATACGGTGAGCGCTACAGCCAACCCTGCCTTTTGGCACGTTATGGTTATAAGTTCTCTCTCTCTCTCTCTCTCTCTCTCTCTCTCTCTCTCTCTCTCTCTCTCTCTCTCTCTCTCTCTCTCACACACACACACACACACACACACAAACACATATAGTCACGCGCGCACACACATGCACACACATTAAACACATGCATGCTTATACACAAACATACATACATACATATCTTAAGTTCCCATCACACCATCGTCCAAGTGGCGCTCAACACACTCTTCCTGCCATCCCCAAATCCCCACCACCCGGGCCTCATGTCAAAGAAAATGCGGGCATCACCCTCCCCACCGTCAACTTCGGCTACCAGAGATCCCTCATCCCCAAGCTGCAGTATGACACCACTACTACATCGGCCATGTCCAGACGGCTGCAGGGCAGGAACTCATAACGTGTGTGTATAACCTGCCTGTTTGCCACCTTCTACCTTCTCATGACACCAATGTCTTTACCATGTGTATTCTCTCTAAATTTTCAGCCTTGGGCATCATAAAATAATTACCCTGCTGATTCATATCATTTTCATCATTATCATCATTATCATTATCATTATCATAACTATCATTATTACTACTATGTGTTACCGGACTCCGCCTACATGGGGTTACAGCGCGTGAAAAAATCTTCTGCAAGGTTGCATCGTCTAAGGACGAAAAGGAGTACAAAATCGTTAAAGAACTTCTCAGTCTAAAAGTGGCCATCATGTTCCTGGTACTGATTGTAGCGCAGCCGGGTTTGAGGCGGTGGTAGAGGGTGGAGACGGAGGATTGAGGCGGTGGTAGAGGGTGGAGACGGAGGATTGAGGCGGTGGTAGAGGGTGGAGACGGCGGGTTGAGGCGGTGGTAGAGGGTGGAGACGGCGGGTTGAGGCGGTGGTAGAGGGTGGAGACGGCGGGTTGAGGCGGTGGTAGAGGGTGGAGACGGCGGGTTGAGGCGGTGGTAGAGGGTGGAGACGGAGGATTGAGGCGGTGGTAGAGGGTGGAGACGGAGGATTGAGGCGGTGGTAGAGGGTGGAGACGGAGGATTGAGGCGGTGGTAGAGGGTGGAGACGGCGGGTTGAGGCGGTGGTAGAGGGTGGAGACGGAGGATTGAGGCGGTGGTAGAGGGTGGAGACGGCGGGTTGAGGCGGTGGTAGAGGGTGGAGACGGAGGATTGAGGCGGTGGTAGAGGGTGGAGACGGCGGGTTGAGGCGGTGGTAGAGGGTGGAGACGGCGGGTTGAGGCGGTGGTAGAGGGTGGAGACGGCGGGTTGAGGCGGTGGTAGAGGGTGGAGACGGCGGGTTGAGGCGGTGGTAGAGGGTGGAGACGGCGGGTTGAGGCGGTGGTAGAGGGTGGAGACGGAGGATTGAGGCGGTGGTAGAGGGTGGAGACGGAGGATTGAGGCGGTGGTAGAGGGTGGAGACGGCGGGTTGAGGCGGTGGTAGAGGGTGGAGACGGAGGATTGAGGCGGTGGTAGAGGGTGGAGACGGAGGATTGAGGCGGTGGTAGAGGGTGGAGGCGGCGGGTTGAGGCGGTGGTAGAGGGTGGAGACGGCGGGTTGAGGCGGTGGTAGAGGGTGGAGACGGAGGATTGAGGCGGTGGTAGAGGGTGGAGACGGCGGGTTGAGGCGGTGGTAGAGGGTGGAGACGGAGGATTGAGGCGGTGGTAGAGGGTGGAGACGGCGGGTTGAGGCGGTGGTAGAGGGTGGAGACGGCGGGTTGAGGCGGTGGTAGAGGGTGGAGACGGCGGGTTGAGGCGGTGGTAGAGGGTGGAGACGGAGGATTGAGGCGGTGGTAGAGGGTGGAGACGGCGGGTTGAGGCGGTGGTAGAGGGTGGAGACGGCGGGTTGAGGCGGTGGTAGAGGGTGGAGACGGCGGGTTGAGGCGGTGGTAGAGGGTGGAGACGGAGGATTGAGGCGGTGGTAGAGGGTGGAGACGGAGGATTGAGGCGGTGGTAGAGGGTGGAGACGGAGGATTGAGGCGGTGGTAGAGGGTGGAGACGGAGGATTGAGGCGGTGGTAGAGGGTGGAGACGGCGGGTTGAGGCGGTGGTAGAGGGTGGAGGCGGCGGGTTGAGGCGGTGGTAGAGGGTGGAGACGGCGGGTTGAGGCGGTGGTAGAGGGTGGAGACGGCGGGTTGAGGCGGTGGTAGAGGGTGGAGACGGCGGGTTGAGGCGGTGGTAGAGGGTGGAGACGGAGGATTGAGGCGGTGGTAGAGGGTGGAGACGGAGGATTGAGGCGGTGGTAGAGGGTGGAGACGGAGGATTGAGGCGGTGGTAGAGGGTGGAGACGGAGGATTGAGGCGGTGGTAGAGGGTGGAGACGGCGGGTTGAGGCGGTGGTAGAGGGTGGAGACGGCGGGTTGAGGCGGTGGTAGAGGGTGGAGACGGCGGGTTGAGGCGGTGGTAGAGGGTGGAGACGGCGGGTTGAGGCGGTGGTAGAGGGTGGAGACGGAGGATTGAGGCGGTGGTAGAGGGTGGAGACGGCGGGTTGAGGCGGTGGTAGAGGGTGGAGACGGCGGGTTGAGGCGGTGGTAGAGGGTGGAGACGGAGGATTGAGGCGGTGGTAGAGGGTGGAGACGGAGGATTGAGGCGGTGGTAGAGGGTGGAGACGGAGGATTGAGGCGGTGGTAGAGGGTGGAGACGGAGGATTGAGGCGGTGGTAGAGGGTGGAGACGGAGGATTGAGGCGGTGGTAGAGGGTGGAGACGGAGGATTGAGGCGGTGGTAGAGGGTGGAGACGGAGGATTGAGGCGGTGGTAGAGGGTGGAGACGGAGGATTGAGGCGGTGGTAGAGGGTGGAGACGGAGGATTGAGGCGGTGGTAGAGGGTGGAGACGGAGGATTGAGGCGGTGGTAGAGGGTGGAGACGGAGGATTGAGGCGGTGGTAGAGGGTGGAGACGGCGGGTTGAGGCGGTGGTAGAGGGTGGAGACGGAGGATTGAGGCGGTGGTGGTGGGTGGAGACGGCGGGTTGAGGCGGTGGTAGAGGGTGGAGACGGCGGGTTGAGGCGGTGGTAGAGGGTGGAGACGGCGGGTTGAGGCGGTGGTAGAGGGTGGAGGCGGCGGGTTGAGGCGGTGGTAGAGGGTGGAGACGGCGGGTTGAGGCGGTGGTAGAGGGTGGAGGCTGCGGGTTCTTCAATAGACCACTTTAGATGTTGATGATAACTCACTCTCCAGCCGAGCGTGTAATTGTATGTTACTGCCTCTATCCCCAGGCCACAAGGCGCACACACAATAACGCTCCACACACCCTCGACTCGGCAAAAAGTTACTCACACGGCGAGATAAACCTCACCGGTCGCCCTCACCTACACAATCTACACCTCACTGGTCGTCCTCACCAACACAGTCTACACCTCACTGGTAGTCCTCACCTACACAGTCTACATCTCACTGGTCGTCCTCACCTAAACAGTCTACACCTCACTGGTCGCCCCCACCTACACTGTCCATATCTCACTGGTCGTCCTCACCTACACAGTCTACATCTCACTGGTCGCCCTCACCTACATAGCCATCTTTTAGTCACCTTTCACCTAACGTCAATCCTGGAGGCGCGTCTCTTTGGCTGGGTTCTGGACAAAGGTACACTGACACCCTGTTTGAAGACCGCAGCCCGCAATCCAATATATTCCTCAGTGAGGACTGAAGATGATCATGGCGGTACATTCTTAAGCTCGGAAACTTCCCTCAAACCTGAAGGGCGATGTCAACACATAAGAGTATTCTAAACTTGAGTCCTCTGAAGAGTGTCATAACCGGTTCTGTCTCATTATCTCGCCTTGAGGGCTCGCAAACACCAGTCTTCCGTCATTCTTAAAGGGGCAATATTTGCTCTGATGTACATGCTGAAGGTAAGGTCATGTGACGATGACTACTCCCAAAACTCCTTCATTTCCGTAATACAGTTGTGTTTATTCGCGCACGGCGTTCTCAAGGTTTATTCTTCATTTTTCCCGTAACTAAACTAACGCAATTTACTTCCCCTTAACAGCACGTTATATTCAGTAGCCAACCTGAAGATCTACACGTTCATAGTGTAATCTTCAAAGGAGACGAAGTTGTGGTTTGTATGTAAATCTACGCTTGGCGAAGAAAAGTCCGGGTATACCTTTCAAGGGAAGAGATATTTTTACCGGTGAGATACTGTACCACAACTGCTGTGAAGTACTCGTTTAGAGAAGTTGACGATTTATATACTTATCTTGCTTAATCCCATCTTATATTGTGTGTGTGTGTGTGTGTGTGTGTGTGTGTGTGTGTGTGTGTGTGTGTGTGTGCGCGCGCGCGTGTGTGTGTTGTCACACTACTGCGACATTCGGCAGAGGCTTTATCACAAAATATGTACATTATACCAACGTTTTTCTCTTCATGACCTCCACATTTATATCATGATTGAGCACCTAAGGCAGACGCGACCTTCCCGCACTGAAGCCGAGCCTGCAGCGTAACCCTTGGGACGAGTCTATTCTTATAGTCTTATAGTTAATTTGCATCTTGGCACGCTCTTAAAACGTCTAATTAATGTGATGTTACTTCCACGTGTAGGGATATCTTCATCACCGCTGCTTTGCTTCTCTCTCTTTCATGAAGGAGAGCGCCAGGGTTCAGGCTCCCTCTTCAAGAGAATGCTCAGTGCTCTATTGCTGAATGAGCTTCGCATCTCTTTACAGGGACAAGAGCTCCAAGATGATCCTGATGCTGCCGCTGTGAATACATGAGCATATTGCCTTCAACGACACTCGGCTGTGTGTCACAGGGGGAACATCGGTGCTTAAGATGGCATTCAGAGTCGTTCACCTTTCGAGTCATCTCTGGTCAACTGAGTACTTCATTTCCAGTGTTTCGCTCATCGTAATATCGTCTGTGGATGTTCCTGGATTAACGGAACTTGAGGTTCTACGTTTGAGATTTGGGTGCGAACACAAATTTCTGCCTTCTATATCTCAATAACGGCTCTTTACTCTTCATTCTGCTGAGTTCCAAGGGATATTTCTTTATTCAAAGGTTAAACTCTTTGACACAAGTACGTTTTCTTCCCCCCCTTCTGAGTGAGGTTTGGGTTTTAAAGTAGGTCTTCAATTTAGTCTCCCTCCCAATCCTCTCCCAAAGAGAGAACAGTATCCTCTTTTCGCTTTAGACGATCTGCAGTTCTTCCACACTGGTGGCTATCTAGTGCATGCCTGAGGAGCTTCTGCAGTCAACCTGTCAAGAAATTCTTAGCGTTTTTTAATCACTCAGGAGGAATTTCCACTGCCGAGCGCGCATACTTCATTGTTTATTTCCCTCCAACTAACACTATCGTGGTTGATATCAGATTCTATGAATTCGCCTTCCGACTTGCTGTCGTTGGCTAAGTTGCCACATCTGTTTATACTCAAAAAATCAATGAAGTTGTGTATCTGCTGGTGGCGCTGGTTGTTCAATCTGCAGCGTCTGTGTACATCACATCGTATCTAATATCCACATTTCCTGGTTAGTTATCATCTCTGGTGACTGAGAGAGCAACTTCTTCACAGAACAAAATTCCCATCTGTACAACTGTTAACCAGAACGGTTCCCGGAGAGAAGTCCCCGGCAACGATGTCTCCCATCCGTTTCCATCTCAAGTGTGACAGGCTAAATCTCCTTGACTCCGCCATTCAGCTTGCCAGACGTACCACATCCACATGTCTCAGTGTGTAGTACCGACGAACTCTAATCTTCCATTATTTACCTCGTCGTTCTTCTGTCTCTTCCTTCACCTTACTCCCATCTTATTCTATGCCGCTAATCGTACTTCCAATCTTCTTCGTAAGTAATTTTCTGCCTAAGGTAATCCATACTAATGGTTCATATTTACCTCTGCTTTTCATTACATGTCTTAACATCTGTCGTGTCAGCATTGCTCGCTCTTTCATTAGAGAAGTTGTCTTTCTCTGCTCTCTTTGCTCAACTGTAAAACTGTGGGCTGCGCTCTTTTTTCCAGTCATACTGTAAATTGTAAGGATCTTCTGGATGTCCAGCCTCCAGCTGTCAGAGAGAGGAGGTAGCACTTCTATAAACCTATCTTACATTGTATGGTAAAGGTACCTACAGAGCCTCTGGTATCCTGCAGTAGCGAGGTACCTACAAAACTTTGGTATCCTGCAGTAGTGAGGTACCTACAGAGCCTCTGGTATCCCGCAGCAGCGAGATACCTACAGAGCCTCTGGTAACCTGCAGCAGCGAGATACCTACAAAGCCTCTGGTAACCTGCAGCAGCGAGGTACCTACAGAGTCTCTGGTAGCCTGCAGCAGCGAGGTACCTACAGAGCCTCTGGTATCCTGCAGCAGCGAGGTACCTACAGAGCCTCTGGTATCCTGCAGCAGCGAGGTGTCTTTCGATAAACTCACTGGAAAAAAAAAAAAAAATTTTCCTTGGCCGCAGCCTTTATTGTTCTCTGTTCCTCCTTTTATTGTTTGCACAGCAGTAATACCACTTCCCAGGACATACGACAAACACAACACCTTTATCTGGCTTTGAAGTCTTCCTTGCGTTTGGCACAATTCTTTTTCTTACTGTCGTACACACATACGTATATATATAATTTCCTTTTCGTGCTTCTTCGCTGTGTCTCGCATTAAAAGCAGACGATGAGATGCCTCATTAGCTCACATACATTCTCAGGCTGTCATGCGTAATGCATCGATATCACAGTCCCCTGTCTACAACCATGCCCTTAAGACCTTTCCACGGTCTTCCCTTCATGTGCCGCTTCATGTGCCTTGGTTCAGTCCACTGACATTACGTCGCCCCCTCCATACCACAACGCTCCAATTCATTATATCCCGTGCACGCCTTACATCCTCCTGCATGTTTAGGTCCTAAACACTCAGAACCATATTCATTATATCTCCCTCAGTGGAATTAAGCATAACTGGAGTCTGGTTTGTGCAAGGATAGGGAAAGGTGAGCGCCTGGGAACACCAGATGCTGTCGGCAAATATGGTTAGCGCTAGTGCCCCAGCACACTCACTACAAAATCTCATATGTCCCACGTACTCCTCAATAATGTTGATAAGAGTCATAGCCGGGTGTGTTCTGTGATATGGGTGGGGGTCTGTGGATCTAGTAGGCGTCCTGGCGTCCTGGATGGGTCAGTGTTGTGGGCAGCGGGTTCTGTGCCGCCTGCCTGGCCTTTGGTGACCGTGGAATCCCCAGGCGGTATGTAGACAACCAATTACCACCGTAAATACGTTTCTCCCTATATCACATCCAACTGCTGTGGCTGCAGGCTCGTGGCCCCAGGTACAATTACTTGCACCTCTCCCTAATTCTATCACAGCTCCAGTCTTATCCCTTGTGTCAGTCATCCCGCGCTCCTCCACCCAGTCCATCCCAATTCCACATCCAACCAGCCCAGTGTTTCCCATTCCATCACCCCTACCCCACATACACCCAACCCTGTAATGGTGTTCCACCACCAACTCCCTACCTCAACCTGGTATGATGCCGCTTCACTTTCACCCGGCCCTGCACTCCTGCAGCTTGTGTGATGCCACTCCAGAACCCAGTATGAAACGGCTCCACCCTCAACCGAGGCAGGAGGTCGAGCGGGAGGCTGGCGCGCTCGCTAGCCACAACTTCGGGAGGCTCGACGGTAATGCAGAGTTAACACCACACTGGGACCAACAGATTAATTTAGTGGTACTGCCTGAAAGCCCCGTGTCCTCGGGAGCTCGGCAAGCCGCCGTCTGATTCCTCCGAGCTTACTGCTGACCTTTTGTGTGCCTGGGGAGCTTTCCTCCGCCAGCTTATTTGCTTTTATACACGAAAGATATCGCTTCCTCCGGCGGGTAAGTGGGTGCACTGACTTGGCCTGAGATGGGCCTAACGGTTGGAATAAGAAGCCTCAGTCCAACCCAGTCGACGTGAACGTAGCACATCGGCCTAATCCTGGGCTTGGTAGCCCCAGCAAGCAGCCTGTAGGTGAAGCAGACGGGCTGTCGACAAGCGTGAGGGAATGAGTCAATGTTGACAGAGGTGAGGATGGAGAGGAGTGAACGTCCAAACATCTCGCCAACAATACCTAAAGGAAACAAAATAAACAACCTATGGTGAAAACCCTCACAGCACCGCCGCAGTGAACCCACGCATCCAAGACACGCTTCATTCTCTTCTTCGTAACATGTTCCCTGTATGACTAAGTAAAGTGAGGCGCCCGTCACTACTCGGGCAGCACTGAGCCTACCGATAACGAAGGGAATTAAGTCTGAAGTTACTTCACGTTCACAGAGAAACTGGTTAATGAACAAAGGAAAGACTTGTGTCTAGGACGCTTGCAACTGACCTTCAAGACTTACAAATAATTCCTTCAGTCTCTGCGTTTGACTGACCTGAATCTGATTATATTCCACATACAAAACCACCGAACCTAAACGTGTTCTCCTAAAGTGAAGAGGTTTAACAAGACAGCTACCGTGTCCATCATAAAATCGAGGTCACGCGGACATTATCAACATGGAGATGTCCATCGCAATCGAGTCTCTCTCGACCTTCCACCAAAGTCTAGGAAATAATCGTTGTCACTGTGATGATCGCGTTTTCTAGCCTTCTCACCAGCACTGGAGGACCATCTGTCGCTGGCGTCCACGTCAGGCATGAAGGCGTCCATGTACCTGGCAAACTCATTAACGCCAAACCTAAGAAACTTAGTTAACCTTAAACTTAACGTGGTTGACCTTTCCCGCTGTGCTACACTCTAACTCATGAATATCTATCTCACAACCAACAATAAAATAAAAATCTACAAATTGCCCATCAAATATAAATAATGCGGCTCGCCACGGACTGTTTCATGCAGCAAGCCACATGGACACACTCTGCATGATAATACCATGAGCTTTAGGTGGCATTCATCTCTTGAACACGACGAGATAACCCTTAGGGTATTACGGCCTAGCCTTAAGGCTCAGTTCGAAGTTCAAGCAAACATACCCAAAGGTCTTCTCGCCGTGCTCAAGGGTCGGTAGTCGTTCTGGAGAGGTTTCACTGTCTTCAGGACCCATAACAGAGCACCGTCTGCATCATCATCATCTGTGAAGTGCACGTGGAATCAACCAACACACTCCCTTCCCACAAGCTGTACCTCCTGACAACCACAGCACCGCAGGACACGGATGAACTGAGAGGATGCCTTTCTCCACCAACCAGCTTATGCGTGCTCCTATTTCCTGTGTCAGGAGATGTGCGACCCAGACGCCTCTCGTCAGGGGAATACGGTCTGGCCTGGGCTTGTATCTTCTGGCCAAGAGCCACTGAGAGTTCAGCGAGCCTCATTAAACAAATGAGATACCCTCATGTTAACCTCATCCTGCGCCCTTCACTTCCTGTGTCCTGTACTGTATTTCTGACAAGTCCTTTTACTCTCCTACCAACCACTCATTTCTGCTGAGAGGACATATTCTAGGAGGCTCTGTCATACGCCCACAAAGTCTTGCAAGAACATTCAGTAGTTGAAAAAGTTGTCTTCAGTTTCACAAAGCATGAAATCCACTGATCAGATGGAGTTCTACATGCACGATGCGAGACAGATTACAGCATCCGTACATTTCCCCATGAGTGCCGTCCAGTCACGTGACTGTCCACCTCCTTGCAAAGCGCCGCCGGGGCCGTACACCAAGCGAGAGTAGTGCTGTGCCTCCCTCAGTACTGTCTACTAAAGCTGTCATCTACGCTTCTAGGGAAGGTGAACCTCGGGAAGTCAGGTACACTGGATGAGGACTGACCCAACTGTTTACTGAGGACGAGCCGCTCCACCAGAGGATGACGGCACATGCCTGTAAGGTATATACGCTCATAAGCACATACACCCGTATGATCATGAACAGACGTACCCAACTGGTCATGAGGTCACCATTCAAGAACAGACGCATGAAACTGGTCATAAGGTCACCATTAACAGATTCATCCGCTGGTCATGAGATCACTATGAACATATGTATCCTACTAATCATGATGCCACTATGAACAGATGCATCCAATATGGTCATGAAGTCACTAAGAAAAGATGTATCCAACTGGTCATGAAGTCATAACCAAATGTATCCAACTGAGGAACCCAACACAATCCTGCCACTCGCTAAGCTAGATCGATCGTATGGGTCGTTAACCAGAGCTGTCCAAGCTCTTTTTCACAATACAGTTGATCAACATCCTCATCTTTACTTCACAACCATTAGAACAAAGAGGCTGATAACACAGAACATTCGCACATTCGTAACAACCGAATTAATCCTGTCATATTCTACATTATCTAAGAATTCAGCAAAAGTAGATCAGGCCAAAATCCGACACAACCTCATCATTATTCATGTAAGTACAATCGGCTGGCACAGATGCGACTTACAGTTCAACATTAAAGTTATCATAACCTCCCGACACCCTGGCGGGGGAGGTGGAAGCATCCTCTGCTGAAGATGGGGGCAGCTGTTTCCTGAACACAAGCCCAGAGGCCTTTACGAGCACCTGGTCTAAACCTGGAGAAGGTTTATAATAATCATTTCACACACATTTCACCTTTTTATATGTAATGCTGAATGTGCTCTGACGTTTCCTCATTAGTTGTCACACACACAGCGGCAAACATAACGTGATCACATAAGACAATCTAGATTAAAATGGTGCCACCCCTGTGGTAGGCTGTGATGCTCCTGCAGTGAGGAGGCCAGAACACCAGTTGCTGCCTCCATCGCCGTATCCTCGACCGTGATTTCATATCCTGATCAGTTCCGAGAATCTACACAAGCGATGATGAATGCACGGTGGGAGCATGAGACACAAGTGGGTTGGCAGTGACCACAGACAGAGCAGCGTAACGAAACGTTTGAAGGGAGAGAAATGGATAGTCCAGCGGGGCTTCGTTAAGATTAAGAGATGGCAATGTGTATCGTAATGTGCTGTGCTGGGCGTATAGACAACAACTGAAGGTTGATCCCTAAATGAGGATTCGTGTGGCCGGAGATCCTGCTGCCCCGTCTAAGGATCACGTCTTAGAGTTATAAGAGGTGAGAGAGAGACAAGATTACAGTGGATAACACTGAAAGTGAATATTAGTAAAGTGAGGTCTAAGTAGGACATGCTCGAGCAGACGACAAAAGTTAGTGATATAAAAGTTTTGGTGTGAGCTGCGAGAAATTTAAGAGGCAGGAGAAGTTTCACATTTAATAGTTCCTCGGGTCTCGAATACGAAAGCTGGCGTAAATGGTGGGGTGAGGGCCACGGGGAGGCTGTTGTCGTACCTCAAGTAGTAACAGTGGACAACACTGCTGCAGGTGGGGTCAAAATTACACTAACATCAACTACTTCTTGGTAAGGCCTTCAGCACAGTGAGGGGTTCTGGATGCTTTTACCGACTGTGGGTGTGAGACTCGACAGACATTTTCCGTATATTTAAGACTGGAAAAAAGAAAGTCTGGTTTGTCCGACATACATTTTCTATGCAGAGCACACAGACGGCCGGCAACCCCGGGCACTGCTTTAAAGTGAGAGAAGCTTCGAAAAGAGATCGAAAAGATTGTGATGGTTAGAACATGGACAGAGGCGTGGTACACGTACAGTTAACCATATCTCGGGGTCGTGGATGTAGGCGAGGGTTGGGCCAGCAACAGAAGCATCAGGTATAAGGAAGATGTGACAACAGAAAAAGAGCAAAGGTCGATGGAACACAGCGGTGCTCCGATGAATGTGGTGCAACATGGAGGTGCATAGATCACTGTGGTGGAAGACAGAGGTGCACAGATCCACAGTGTGGAACACAGATCAACATTGTGGGTCACAGGTGCACAGATGAACAGTGTGGAACACAGATCAACACTGAGGAACACAGAGGTGCATAGATCAATGTGCTGGAACACAAAGGTGCACAGATCAATGAAGTCGTGGTGCCAACCGTACTGAGTCATGCTGTCAAAAGTTGGTGTAACAATGACAGAGGATAAACAACAACACAAACCATGAAGTACGTGTGTGGTGAGGAAACATTCTCATCAAGAATACCAGAAACTTAAAAAAAAAGACAAAAAAAATCTGGAACATCAGCAAAAACATGAACGCGTTCTGGGGGCGAATTAATAACGCAAAAGTAAAACAATGATCAAAAACTCGGGACATAAATAGAGAATTTACACAATGGATGGTAAGAGAGAAATGGTGGGTGATCATGTCGAAATTCTGAATATAAAATAAAAAGATGCATTAGTCTGACTTCCAAATGTGGAAGCCAAGGGCAGCACGAGTGAAGGATTTAAACGCCAAGGGCAGCACGAGTGAAGGGTTTAAACGCCAAGGGCAGCACGAGTGAAGGATTTAAACGCCAAGGGCAGTGCGAGTGAAGGATTTAAACGAGTGCAACACATCATGTGATGACTAGGCCGGTCCTGGACGTGGGCGAGGTACGAGGCAGACGCTGACGGAGGGAGGTAAGACGAGGTGTCTTGGGGATTCCGCATGATACGCGCAGGCGCAGGGAGGGAGAAGGTCGGATGTGCCGAGGACAATGACGGACACAGCGCCCAAGTCTTACGCAAACGAGGTAAACATAAAGACATCAACAAGAAAACAATTAGAATGAAGGAACTCGCGATACACGTAAATTACATTACACTGAAACGCCATCAAATTCCCCAAAAGTTCAAAGTTATCATTCGGATATGAATCATGGCAATGTTAGTTACATATATGGGTACAATGGACAAGGGCTGTGCACAATGATTTCATAAAAGTGAAGAAGAAAAAATTAATATCACAGGCGTTTATGTGCCTGGGGAAAAGAAGTTCTTCGAGGAAAAAACGAAAAAGAAAAAAAAGGCAGGTAAGCGTAAACCTGAGCAAATGGAGGACCGACTGAGTCTGTCATTCATAGGGAAAGTCACTGATGTGGTCTGTTGCATCGGCCGCTCACTCCCTACAGAGATGAGACGGTGAGGTAAATAGCTACCTGGAATACTGAGGGAAGAAGGGGAAGAGGATATCTCGGGGAGGTGCTGCTGGGTCACAGTGCTGCACCACGACAGGGCACAAGATATGGTATCTTAAGACAGACTCTCCTGTGACTTGTGCCAACAGTTTGAGGTGCTATGAACGTAAGGCAGCCGTGTTGACGTGGGCCGAGTGGGAATCAAATATCTAGCTAGGGCCAGCTGGAGTGTGACGCAAGGAAACTGAACAAGTGAAGTAACAAGGCGAGAGTATCATTATGGATGTAGCATATGATCGAACCCTTTGAATCATAGAGTTTCAAACTGTAGGAATTCTATACAATTTTCATAAGGCAACAAACGTTAATGGCATTGCTTCCGCTATCCTTTTTCCTTAACCCTGTTATCTATCTTAACTCTCACCCCAGACAGTAATAACTTGGGGCGAGCTTATTTTTTCCCGCGCAATGTCGGCGACTCCGTATAAAACAACGAATTTCATGAGTGGAGGAGGAAGGTGTTGGCAGGAGCTGCGCCGCACACAGCTGAGGAGGGGAGTACCTGGTGTACCGGAATGACCCCACCCATTCTCCGCAGGACTCCACCCACCAGTTCTGGACCCTCCTCCCGCACAGACTTCATCTACAGTTCTCCACTCTTCTCCTCCATCACACACACACTCCACCCACAGTTCTGGACCCTCCTCCCGCACAGAGTTCATCTACAGTTCTCCACTCTTCTCCTCCATCACACACACACACTCCACCCACAGTTCTGGCTGGCCTGCAGGAGCCGCCCACGTGTCAGCGAGGGATTGCCGGCAGCGCGTGGTCCGCCAGTTAGTCCTCCGGGTGCTACGTGGAGGGGGTTAGGCGAGAAAAGCTCCTTAGTTCCTGCCTTGTTGCTCCTCACGGCCAGACGACCAGCACGGGGTAACTTTTCTTAAACACACACACACACACACACACACACTAGGATGTGTGTGTGTGTGTGTGTGTGTGTGTGTGTGTGTGTGTGTGTGTGTGTGTGCATAAATACACAAGAGTAAAGATATTGTACATATATATGTAAAAGATTGAGATGAGGCAATACGAGCGCAAAATTCTTTCCCCGTTACTCACAAATAGTAACTACACACACACATGGCTCTGGCTTATCGTAAGGTTCAATCCTGGGACCATTACTCTTCTCGATGTACGTAAATAACTTAACGGATGGACTGAACTGAAACAACGTTTGTCGACGATGTCAAGCTCATAATGGAAGGGAAGGAGTGGAGAGGATTGCATCAGCCTGAAAAATGTGACCAGGCAAGCTCCGAACCTGGTCTGATGATATCTGGCCGATGAAATTCAACCCGAGGTAAATCCATGGTCATTAGGATGGGAGGCAATTAAAAAAGAAGAACTCGTCAGTCACCAGAGTCACAGCTCAGTCTGTTGATTATTCTTACATTTTTTTTTTTTTTTATCGAACTACACAGGTAAGAAAAGATCTACAGCAAACTGTGCACGTCCTACATTACGCCAGAACCAGGATACGCTCCTCAAGCTCGGCCACCGCAAATAATGACCACAAAACACGAGGAGCAAAGATCCAAGGAGAGGCAACAACGATGGCGCGGAAACCAGAAGTGCGAAGTTACAGTTGGAGGAGAGAGGCCATAATCTCTCCACCACGGTAGAGGAAAGAGTAACAGGTGACTTCAACCAAGTTTGACTGATGCCGCCAGGAAACAGTTCGTCGAAAGATGCAATGACAGAGTGCCAAAAGTCATGCATGGCATCAAGGAAGAGGAGGTTTGTTAGAGAAAAAGGACGTGAAGAAGTACTTTTACAGCACAAGTGTAGTGAACAGATGGAAAATACTGTGCAATGATATTGTGACTGACAGCATACAGATGTGGAAGTTCCCTGATAACAGAGAGAGTTCGAGGAATGAGGCCCAACCAGTGCAGAACTCCCTGTCGGTAAAGTACAAATACGTAATCACACACACACACACACACACACACACACACACACACACAACACACACACACACACACATCTGGTTCATCAAGCCCACCACTATTAACTGCGCTACGCATTCTGGTAATTACCATACTTTTTAGAGAAATCTCCAGGTCTAATCAATGACATCAAACACGCAACACACACATGAAGTGCGAGACCCACGAGTCATGAGATGGCGAACCAAGAGGGGCGAATCGAAGTCCATATGTCAGGCCCAGGACCAACACACTCACCCCACTCCCCCAGCCAAACCATGGCAGCCCTTACTCCCTCCCTCTCTCCCTCCTCCTCCTCCTCCCACGCACCAACCCTGACAGCAAAAAGATATTAGCATCAACGAACCTTGCGCTCCTCGAAATTTATAAAAGAGAAATAAATCTTACGTGCTTTTTCCTCTTCTTTTTTCCTTCAAAGCCTTAACTTCTATACGATACAGTCGTGCCGTGCAACACAATCCAATCATGTGGCTACAAACTATTACAGTGATAACATACAGTCACTTGTTATCCCACTACAGTGATAGTATGCATACAGTCACCTGCTATCCTACAGTAGTGACAGCATACAGTCAGTTGCTATCCTGCTACAATGATACCATAAAGTTATTTACTATCCTACTGCAGTGATACCATACAGTAAGCTCCTATCCTGCTGCAGTGACAGCATGCAGTTACTTGCTATCCTGCTGCAGTGACAGCATGCAGTCACTTGCTATCCTGCTGCAGTGATAGCAGACAGTCACTTGCTATCCTGCTGCAGTGATAGCAGACAGTCACTTGCTATCCTGCTGCAGTGATAGCAGACAGTCACTTGCTATCCTGCTGCAGTGATAGCAGACAGTCACTTGCTATCCTGCTGCAGTGATAGCAAACAGTCATCAGCTTAGTAAATCCGATGTGTTATCTTCTTCCTAGCGACAGCGCACCGTCAGCAGTGTAAGCCAGTCAAAGTAATCCTCCCGTTATCCTGCTGCAGTGATCATCAGTAAAAAAAAAAAAACACCAGTGCGTGCATAACGTTCGAGACCAACACATTCCTACCTGACTCATCCCAACCACATTACTGTGTATTAAACACACACACACACACACACACACACACACACACACACACAACACACACACACAACCGCCGCCTCTGCCAGCAATATACTAAATACTCTGCTTGTGGTTATTCAAACTATAAATTCCTTTAATCATTTGTATTACAAAGAGTGCCCAGCGCTGCCGCTTTCATCCCGCGGCCCCACGCCACACTGGCTCCACGGAAGTACAGCATAAACAAACACGCCAAAGGCCTTTGAATCAGGCAGGAATTTGCAATAACAATTGTGCAACAATCGACATTAATTCCAATTACGTAATTCTCCTACGCTGGAAGTAATCAGCAGACGGAATGGTGAGACTGTGATCATGATCATGGCTTATCATCATTAATTTTAATTTGCCTGTAACCGCCACAGCCTCCCGCTGTATGTCCTGCCTGATGTATGTCAAGGAAACGGCCCCAGCAGCCTACACACACACAGCACAGTGAGGAGGTAGTATACACACACATCAGAGAGGGGAGACAGTATACACACACAGCAGAGTGGGGAGGTAGTATACACACACATCAGAGAGGGGAGGCAGTCTACACACACAGCAGAGTGGGGAGGTAGTATACACACACATCAGAGAGGGGAGGCAGTATACACACACAGCAGAGTGGGGAGGCAGTCTACACACAGCACAGACGAGAGGCAGTATACACACAAATCAGAGAGTGGAGACAGTGTACACACACACATACCAGAAAGGGGAGGCAGTATACATACACATCAGAGAGGGATGGAGGCAGTATGCACACAAACACACAAGCAGGTAAGGCAGGCAGCATACATACACTGAAGAGAGAGAGCGTCCGGCAAAACCTTCATTTACGAACATATGATAAATATATGATAGACAGAACATATGCCTGACCCCTTGAGAAGGACGGTACGACCCCTGAGCCATAGGGAACGACTCTCAGGTATCATGGTATGACCTTTGACCCCAATGGGTGTTCCTTCCAGATCGCTGGTCTGGGTGTTACTGACGTGCTCAAGGGTAGTTCCGCCGTGCTCGAGGGAGGCAAAATGAGTTGTTATAGGGTTCACTTCTGTTCTTAAATACTTATTTCAACACCTTTTCAGATAACCTGTGGTTTCCAAAGCATCAACTGTACACTGACGAAAGATGAGAAACGTTTATGGCTTCAACAGGTTACGTTCTCTTGTCAAGACGACGCACCAACGACAGACGACAAACGTTCTACGAACGTTCAGTGATGATCGTCGTGACGCGAACCGTCCACAACATGTGGTTTGCTGTGACCCGTAACATTTCCTGGACAGCATCCTGCCCACTCGTACTGCTGAGCGGCAATCTCTCTCTCTCTCTCTCTCTCTCTCTCTCTCTCTCTCTCTCTCTCTCTCTCTCTCTCTCTCTCTCTCTCTGTCAGCGTTGATCCGCAGCGCGCTTCCGCAGTCAGCTCGCAGCAGGAGAGCGACTCCAGCGGGAAACAGTAAGCCAGTAAACTGGATTCGTGATTTGCGGTCTAAAAAACAAACACTTTATAACCCAACCAATATCACGAAGTTTCGTCCACGGGGTTTATCGTGGCCTGCTGATCCCCTCAAAGACTGTGGGTCCAGAGTGATTTCCGGGGACTTCACGTCAGTGACATCAACCTCTACTTCGAGCCGTGACAAGACTTCGCAACACCACCAGTCACCACAACAGAGGGAGAGCGCTCATTGACGGTGGTGAGACCGATGAGTGGGATGACGTGACCTCCAAACCTTACCCCTTACGCGTCAGGTCAAAGGTTACATCACCCTACGCTATGGTCGCGTCATCATGCTCTGGGGTCGTACCGTTCAGGGGTCGTACCGTCGTTCTAATGGGACTTGTCTTATACAATCTTACTCAAAAAAAAAGGTCCGAAATCTTTTCATCTGACAGAAACAGAATCAATGTCAGGAGAGGAGGGAGGCCGGGGCGGAAGGTAGGAGTCACCACACGATCATCATACCACAGGTCTGGCAGCCACCCTCCTCCCAGACCAACAAACCTCACTGTCGCCATGATCTCTGCAGCTTATACACTGAGGTGAGAAACACACCAGTAATCATGTTCTTCCTACACTAGGTAGAGTCCCAGAGTTCTCCTCCTCTCGCCCTTCTCCACTACATCTTTGACAGGACATCATTCAATAACTGAAACACTAATATGAAAAAACTATTCATTTTCTGATTTTCCACAAAATATTTTATTCATAATAAACCTTCTCAGCTCAAGAGAACATCAAAAACAAAACTATAAAACTAAATGAGTTTCCTCGTCCCAGTGGGCCACCTCAATTCTCTTCCAATCTGGAGCTGTTGCACTATCACCCGACCATTCATATTTCCCTTCTCTTCAACACAACCTAGAGAGCTCGCGGTGAATGGGGAAGAGTCTCCTTTTCTATAGGTGGGGAACCTTCCCCCCTAAAACCAGAGAACACTACACGACACACACTCGTCCTCCCACGTACACCTGACGAGGCCTGCAAGGACACTTTTGGAGACCCAGCTGGCGACGGAGCCTGCATCTCAAATCTTCCAAGTTTCAGTCTTTCCACAAAACACGTTAAAACTACACTTACTTTCAACTGGTTTATTCACGACGGCATTCTACACTTTCTATAATAAAAAAAATGTATATTGTAAGTCATATTTTCATCCTCAAACAAATCTGGAAAATGTTCCAAACTTTGGGCCACAAAACTCAATTATTCCGCCGCACAGTTCAAGATACGTGGGGACACTCTCACTGCCACCCCTTACAACTGTTTCACATTGTGGGGTTCTTATGCTGTAAGCTCTCTGTGCTACAGTGTGGCTCGGTTCGTGATGTACCCACCCGCAGCTCTGCGGTCAACTCTCCCATTTTACTCGGATACAAGGAACGAAATTGGCCAGGTCTGGTCTGTGGTGTCTTTTGTGACGGGTGTGCCGGGTTCTCTCAGACAGATGAGGCGGTGTAGCAACTAGTGGGCCAACTCACCAACAGGTGAGCTTCCGTCAGAGTTCGTAGCACCCTAGCAGTGTGCTCACCCACCCTCAGGCCCACCTCTAAACGGGGACGGTGTTAGATACAGCAGCCTGCATGAGATTACCTTAAACGCCTGCAGGGTCTTTGTTACCATACTAGATGATTAGAAGAAGAAAAACATGAGGTTTGAGAGGAAAGGGATGTCGGATTTTTTTTTCCAAGTGTGTGTGTGTGTGTGTGTGTGTGTGTGTGTGTGTGTGTGTGTGTGTGTGTGTGTGTGTGTGTGTGTACGTGCTGAGGATGTGTGCTGGTTTAGAGAGGAGACTAGCAGTGCCAGAGTCAGACCTGTTCATTATGCATACTGATGTGTGACTGGAGCTTCTCTCAGGGCTTAGGGGACCAAGCGAGTTTCATGTCTGTCCTGATGTCGAGGTCTTGATCATGTCTTGTACTTTATCTCTGTTGTCTATTTTCGTTTCTGTTTATCTTAAACCTTCATACACCGATCACTTTTGTGTTAAGACGCACATGATGGTTTCCAGTAACGTCAATGTATGGATCTTGGTACCAAACTCTGAACCCTCTGCAGCACCAACATACATGATTTCCGGGTCAAGTGAGTGGAAATTGGGAAGTAATTGAACAGGGGAAGTTCCATACACTTTAATGAAGGTAGGGGTCGCCCTGCACCAACTGCCACACTATTAAAGACCATAGTTACCATTCTTAAAGCCAAGCAGCCTCCTTCTGTGGTCTAAAGCCGTAAGGTCGTACGGGGAATGTATTCAGTTGTCTGTACGTGACGAGGATGCTGATAGTGTTGGGACGCCAACCCCTTTTCTTGAGGATGAAGTGATCAGACCCACGTCCACCTACGAGGAAGCGGTCTGACATCCCCGAAAGAATTACTCTCACGACCGAAACACCAACTGGTATATCAAATATGCACAAGCCACATGGATAAGCTCTAACCTGAAGCGGGATGGTGACAATCATGCGTTCATCACCCATGAAGAACCGCTCACTGATAACCCTCTCGCACCAGCAACTGTACTGGCAGAACGCCGCAGCTCCCACCACCCAACCCACCTCCCACGGTACCTGAAGTTACTGACAACGACTATGATGAGGCTTTCCATCGGGAATGCTTGAAGATTAGCCATGTAGTCTTGAACCCACATCGCGTACTTAATCGCAACTTTCGCAGTTACTGAGTCAGCCGACCCTACTATGTACGTGAACCCCTCAACGCATCTCCTGCGGCTAGCCGCTGGGTTCCTGAGACAAGAACCAACACCATTTGTCACAGAACCAAGAGAAGAAATGGTTCAGCTTCAGGAGCGCCACCAGGAAGCTCTGTCTTCTGTGATGAGACAATTCTCGAGCAAGGTGAAGTCAGCAAACATTCCCCCCAGCCTCTTTCCAACCGCCAGCGATGTCTTCTAAAAAGTTGAGACCGTTCGCCACCCTCCCTTTTCCCCACTGAACATACCCTCATGTAATCCAACCTTTTCCCCCGTGACGTCAAAGGTCTGCGGGTGGCAGAATACGTCTCCAGTGATATAAATATTCAGGTAATAAATACTCATATCTACTAGCCCAAAACATCCATCATTGTGTCATCCAATTAAAAAAAAGACAAAAAATCTGAGGAAATGACTAAATAAATTCATCATCAAGACACAAGAGAAACAGCTATGAAAATGTGCTTTCAGGAGTGTAGGCGTGGTCCTCGTAGGGCTGGTACCACCCGAAGCCCCATCATTCATTTACAATAATCTTCGATCATTAACTCCCTGCGCGTAACGTTATAAAAACATCTAGCACTTGTTTCCATTAGAGTTATACAGTATTAAGAGCGCAGACTGCAGTGCCATGGCATCATGATGTACACCAGCACCTTTACAATAACAATCATAAACCTCTATGCACCAGCAGAGGAGGTTTGCAATGATGAACCTGTCAAAGTGTAACCCAAAATATGACGAACCAATTCAATCCTACGACACTGTAACTCAGCTGGTAACTCCATCTGTACAGTGTTCATGGACAGCGGCTGGCTGTTCTCCGCCTCAAACTGACCTGATGATCTACAATTCGTTTAGAGAGAGAGAGAGAGAGAGAGAGAGAGAGAGAGAGAGAGAGAGAGAGAGAGAGAGAGAGAGAGAGAGAGAGAGAGAGATCTAAGAACCCATTCCCATCTACGGCGGGATCGTGGGCCCATGTGTCGGTCGTAAGGTCTCCCATGCTGAACCCTCCCCGGTCACTGTTACGACACGCTGAGCAATCATCACTCCGCTATAACCCAAGTCAGTCAGGGTGTCCACCGTTCTCCCAGAGGGGAAGGAACGCCGCCCCAGATAAACGACTCGCCGTTCCTACTGATGAATGTAACAGCTTTATTCCCAGAGTTTCCGGCGGGTTCGAATCTTATCAGCCAGATTGTGGTGGTGGAATTGAAATAGAAATAAGATTAATCTAAACCATCCCATCCCCCCAAAAAAAAGAAATATCTTAAGAGACCCCGACCCCCCAAACCTATATGACTCAAGAGATCTTAAACCACATGCCTACTGCAGCAGTTCACGTCTTACAGCATAGAATCCCTCGCTAGAAAAATTGGTTTTGCTCACAGAAAATGACACACAAACACACACACACACACACACACACACACACAAACACACACACACACACACACACACACATCGGAAATGTTGACACTATTTCAATCTGACTCAGCACTTGCTGGCTGGAGCACCACCGAACTTGTGCAATCTGACTGGAAGCCTTTTTTTTCTTTCCTGATGGACTGAATCACACATCCTTCTAGAAGGTTGTTTCACAGACAAACTGCAGAGCTTGTGTGGCCTACGATGTTGGTCTGTGGGTACTTCAGAATCTGGACAAAGTTTTGCGTTAGCGAACGCTTGTTTTGGAGGAGGTTCAGAGGCCACCAAAGGCTGCTTTACTAAAGCGTTACAGACCGCACTACGTTCAATGAACTTAATGCAAACGGGCGAACAAGCAGCCTCAAATCAAGCTGGAAAGTACCTCAAGATCAAAGGCAGGATCCAAGGGCCCGAAAGGGCCAACAAAGGCCACCTTTCATGCTTCTGATTCTGGTGATCGTTCAACTCAAGAGGGGACCAACGGTCGGCCTTAAAGGTCGTTCAAAAGCCGACACAAACCATTTCTTACGAGTCTTATGGTCTTTATGAAAACTGACACAACACCTTTCTTCCTTGAAGTCCATTTTTTTTGCTCGTGCGGCGTCGGGCACACCACCAGCTCGTTCGAAAATAAGAGCCCCGACACTGACGAATTAGCACCGCGATCAACAACGAAAACGACAAATGCACTATTCCTTTTCAATGAACTTAGAGCTGATGGCTTGTAGGGTTAAACTGTCCCCCCAGGGAAATGGGCGTCCCTGGAATCTTGTCAGCTCGCAGGGTTCGGGCTGGGGACCCCAATACTGCAAAATTAATTTCCAGTCGAGGTGCACGCTTGAATGCACTTGATCCACCCCATCGTATATAGAAGTCAGTAGGCAAATATATATATAGATGGAATCTGAACTCAAAACATCAGAGGCAGAGAGTTAAGGCCCCACAGTGAGGAATGTGTGCATGGCCACAGGAACAAACGACTTTCGCCAAAGGTGCTTCGGCAATCCATTCCTTGCATTATGAGACACGGGAGCAAACCCAGCTCCAAGAGGGACACCTTTATCCTCACAGCCATAAACCCAAGCCACCAAATGCCTGGAGACGTAAGTCTCTCGCGAGCTGTTTCTGTCAGACCTCTGCATGGACGATCCTCAATCGTCTATAGAGAATCAAAGGTCTTCTGTCACCCGATCTTAAACGGTTCTAGGCACGGAAAAAAGTGTCCATATCTGCACAACCACCTTCTTTTCACTCCCTCCTGAATGTGATGACGCCACCTTCCTTGTTCTCACACAGTGGATCTTAACACTACTAATCGACATGCAATACAGCGAAGTGCTACTATGTATGTTGAGAGGGAAGGAGAGAGAGAGAGAGAGAGAGAGAGAGAGAGAGAGAGAGAGAGAGAGAGAGAGAGAGAGAGAGAGAGAGAGAGAGAGAGAGAGAGAGAGAAGGCGTATCCTGTGTTGGAAATCCGGCAGAAAGTTTTATGTAATTGTTTTTCAAATGGACGAAAGCGAAGGTAACGAGGCTGAACTCAGGTCCCTGCGCACGCTGGAGCTCTGGGGCCCCCACCTTGTCCATCGTCTTCATCATCAAACGCTCTGCTTGGGTCCCACAGCCTCAGGATAACCACCGGAGTAACTAAGTGATGTCACTTAGCTACGCCCGTGACATCATGATCAGCATCGGTGACAACGGTGATGACGTCATGATAACGCAGGTGACAACGGTGTTGACGTCATGATAACGCAGGTGACAACGGTGTTGATGTCATGATAACGCAGGTGACAACGGTGATGACATCATGATAACGCAGGTGACAACGGTGTTGACGTCATGATAACGCAGGTGACAACGGTGTTGATGTCATGATAACGGAGGTGACAACGGTGTTGATGTCATGATAACGCAGGTGACAACGGTGTTGACATCATGACAACGCAAGTGACAACGGTGCTGGCGTCATGATAACGCAGGTGACAACGGTGTTGACATCATGATAACGCAGGTGACAACGGTGTTGACATCATGACAACACATCAGCATCAATAGCACCCCATTCTCAACCACGTCTCAGAAACGCTCTGAAAACCATGGACTTAATATGTCACCTCAACTGGGAAAAAAAAAACCATGCCCAACAGAACGGTCCGCCTAATATACAGGAGGGCGTCGTAAGTAACCTTCGTCAAACTGAATGAACCACAAACTATGAAAAAAAAAAAACAAAGGCTTCGTTGTCTCGGCTGAGAAGCACCACTGCAGGGGAACTCCTGTGACGGGACTCAACTGTTATACAAAAAGGGCCCAGAACACTGACAGCTGCAGCTGGCCTGAAAACCCATGTTATGAGTTTAATGTCACACTTGGGATGATGTACGTGGCATGATTGCTGAAGCTGCTCCTCCTCTGCTTGCTTCAGAACCTCACAAAGTAAGTAGACTGAAGCGACGAACATAACCCATCTTGCTCGTTCCAAAACAGACTGGATGTAATATGAGAAATGAATCAATCTTAAGTCTTCCAGTCATCGAAGACATAAATGGCTCAAGTCAATCTTTTCACAGGTATGCGGGTACTCAAAAAAAAAAAAAAAAAAATGCATCCTAATCCATCGAAATAAAATCTTCACTCAGAGAGATTACGTGATGCGGTATACTGCTGCGGTTGCTGGACTGAGACTGTATTGACATTAACAACATCGTGTGAGGGAGGAAGCAGTTGCACCGTCCTGCCTCACCGCGAGAAACCCATTCCCTTTCGCACTACCGCGCTCCACCTTTCACAACCCGAGCTGGAGGCTGGGAGCCAGAGGCAACACACACACCCACCCCTCACTCATACTTGACACCACTGGCTACTGTAGACAATGTGTCGCAGATCATACACGTAGGCGGGTCCCCCCCGGAGCACAGAGGAGCTGCTTGACGTGACCGCTGAAGTGGCACGAGTTGATGGTTGGTACCTTATCCAACAATGGGGAACAGCGATCGACAACTGGACACCCCAACCTCCATACTGATGTTGTTTGCTACCCTCACACCCTTGAAATTTCTTTGTATATCCATGAGAGAAAATCAGAATGTGGCGACTCTCTCTCTCTCTCTCTCTCTCTCTCTCTCTCTCTCTCTCTCTCTCTCTCTCTCTCTCTCTCTCTCTCTCTCTCCATTAACAGCATCAAACTCCCCCTCAACCTGGCTGTGATGTGGTCGTCAAAGATGCACGGACGCATGGCAAACCCATAAAAGCATGAATGAATCATCCACAACGCCGGAGTTCCTTTTCCAAATATGTGAACCTATAGATTCCTTCACATATTAAGCTAAGAACTCATGACAGAAAGATCCACTAACTACACATTATACCTCTAAAGGCAGGGAGTTGATTGCAGTTTGGTCTCCCAGGATGCAGTACAAAATAGAAATAAGAAAAAATACTTGCAAAAAAAATTCACAAACCTACTGACACATTGGGAATTTAACAGTAACCTTTCCATCTACTACATTAATGCTACTGGTAGAAAAATGCTCACACACACACACACACACACACACACACACACACACACACACACACACACACACACACATATATATATCCGTAAACTTTGTCAGATGAATTACTCTCAGCCCCTGACTATGTACACGAGTGCTGAAAGATCGGTGGAATGAGAGACAGTTCCTATACCTCACAAAATATTTCGTAAGCACAGTGATGTCTTGCTCCAGACACAAGAGAAGTATCCTGATTTTACCTCATGAAAAAAAAGAAAAAAGTTCACACATCATGCAACTGTTATGCGGTTCAATCAGTGTGGTAAAGTTCCTGGACCTTCCTGCTGTGCACTCAGTTTGTTCTCTGAGTCACCGGTAGCTCCAGGGATAGGACAACCTCGACGGACAGGACGACACAACGCAACGAGAACATGCTAATAATGCCATAGGCGTAAATACTGCAACGAAACAGAGACACGGAGGAATGTAAATGCCGTCAAGAGGCGAACCCGAAGGTTAACATTTCCCTTTACGTCGGGAAAATCCTGAAGAATATCTGGCACCAGAGTTCGTGGTGAAGAAGGCTGGGGGGGGGGGAAAAAAAGAGAGGAAGGGAAGGGAAAATTAGGTTCCTGAGGAAGAAATTAACGACTCCTGAGGAACTAATTTTCAAGTCTCGGCAGGATATTTACCTCAGCCCCAAGGGAGGGCCAGAGAAGTGTGTCGGGGGCTACCAGACCACAGGTGGTCCACACGGTGGTCCGGTACCTGATACAGTCTACACTCTGGCCTGTGCCGGACCACCAGACCACAGCTCGTGCACGAAAGTGGTCCAATACCTACCAAAACCATTACATTCATGCCGGGCGACCAGGCCACAGCTGGCTCACAACAGTGCTCCAATACCTGCTATTCAACTACGCTCATATCAGCAAAGGATGATCAGACATCAGGTGGTCCTCACGGTGGTCCGCTACCAGCCGGACCATCAGAGCCACACCAGTCTAGTATCAGATTACAATATACTCAAGGTCTCCGGGAATTGCCTTTTCCCTTACACGAGGAAAGAAAGAAGTGACAGTTAATGAGGCAGGAGAAGACATTTAGTTCAGTCATATGTGAGGTGTGGTATGGGGTGGACAAGCTAGTGTGTGTGTGTGTGTGTGTGTGTATGTGTGTGTGTGTGTGTGTGTGTGTGTGTGTGTGAGCGTCGCAGTCACAAGACCAAACGTGACCTCGGTCCGTGACAGGAGCCCGGCACCAAACAGGTCCGCGGCACGCGAGGGTCGACCCGGCTCAATATTACACACACGCCAGTCCTGAACTTGATGGCCAGAGCGGGGCACGCTGCCCTCCCAATCCCGACCCGTCCTGTCCTCCTTAGCACACAGGAGCAGGAGCGACCCAGGTACCAATCCTTGCCTCGCTGGTCCTGGGGTAGGAGGCCTCTACCGCTCTAGCATCCCTGAAGATACGCGGAGGAAGAATTGAAGACACCATTGACCGAATATACGGAGTGAGCGAAGGGTGAGTGATGACGAGCCTGTCTGACGGTGTGAGGAGGTGGAAGGGAGGACCTGGCTACAAGGATGTAATGGGAAGGAAGACACAGACGGAAAACATTTTCGGAGGCAGCACAATATGGGACGGAGCGAAGGAATGGGAAGGAGAAGGGAAAGGAAGCGATGAAGGCGTGAAAGAGAGGAGAGAGACATACGAAAGGGGAGAAACTGAGAGAGAGAGAGAGAGAGAGAGAGAGAGAGAGAGAGAGAGAGAGAGAGAGAGAGAGAGAGAGAGAGAGAGAGAGAGAGAGAGAGAGAATGGAAATCAAGGAGTAAGAGAAAGAATAAAATAAAAGGTAAAAAAAGATTAAAAATGCGCATCTGATCATTTTCCCAATACTCACTATTGCCAGCAACCTCTAGCCTGAGGTTTCACATAACGCTATCCTCCAGCCAGAGACTCCACATGACACAACCCTCCAGCCTGAGACTCCACATGACACGACCCTCCAGCCTGAGACTCCACATGACACGACCCTCCAGCTTGAGACTCCACATGACACACCCCTCCAGCCTGAGACTCCACAGGACACGACCCTCCAGCTTGAGGCTCCACATGACACAAACCTCCAGCGTGAGGCTCTACATGACACAACCCTCCAGCCTGAGGCTCCACATGACACAACCCTCCAGCTTGAGACTCCACATGACACGACCCTCCAGACTAAGACTCCACATGACACAACCCTCCAGCCTGAGACTCCTAGTGACACAACCCTCCAGCCTGAGACTCCTAGTGACACAACCCTCCAGCCTGAGACTCCTAGTGACACAACCCTCCAGCCTGAGACTACAATACTTCTCCCCATCTTCAGGGTCACAGCCTTCGTATCAAACAAGCCTCAGCAAAACACAAGTGACTGTATCAATCCCTCAATGTATTAACCAGCGAGTGTATACACCATCGACTCTATCAACCTCTGAATGTATTAACGATATGGTGTATCTACGTCGACTGTATCAACCTCTGAGTGTATTAGCTACAGGGCGTACATACCATCGACTGTATTAACCATGAAATGTATTAACAGCTGACTGTATCAAGCACTAACTGTCTTAACCAAAGTCTATCAACTCGTGACTGAGCGTAGAAAACCGAGCACCAGTCAGACCTCGAAAAAAAATGAGGTAAATGAATCAGGAACAGACAGGTACTGGAATTAGAAAGAAAAATCTCATTCTCTCCAGATTGAGAGGGAGGGCCAGCCAGGCGAAGCCCGACTGAAACCCATGAACCAGAAGAAAATAACAGAAAAAAAAGAGAGAAACAGCTGAAGAAAATACAACTGCAGTCAGAGAGAAACAGCTTAAGAAAATACAACTGCAGTCAGGGAGAAACAGCTTAAGAAAATACAAATGCAGTCACGATGACCTTTAAACTAAAGCGAACCACTTTGGGAACTCAAAAGAATGTACATAAAACCTGGGAACTGACGACGAATTAAAGAAAAAAAAAAATAAAATAAAACAGTCTCCAGGAAAGACTGCACTTTGTGAAGTAAAAGTAAAATAAACTCTGAATTAACGTCATTAAAAGAATGATGTCAGAATAAAGCAGGGAACTTGGACAAAACTCATTAGGGCCCGTGAAAACTGAAGTAAGTGAATTAAGGAACGGAAAAAAAAAGAGATAAATTGAATTGAGAGGACTTAACTAAGGCAAGAGGATCGAGGGCAAGTCCAAATAGAACAAAGCTGATTAGCGTCTATATAATTAAACACCAAGAGCAACCTACGTGCAGGGCCTCTGTAACATGTTAAAGGTGAGGGAGTTTGGCCTTCACCCAGGGAGCGTCATCCCGCAAGGCGCACTCACGACACCGTTACGGTTCTTCCCTGGCTGTGGAGGGGGGAACGCGAGCCGGCGTTCTTAGCGACGAGACGAGACATTCTAAACACGGAAGCCTGTATATATATATATATATATATATATATATATATATATATATATATATATATTGGAAAGGATCACAATTTTGCGCGTGATCAAGGTATCCCTATGAATCCACGGGGAAAATGAAACACGATAAGTTCCCCATTTTTTATTTTAATGCGAAAAGCCTCCTCCATTTCAAGTTTCTTTTATTCAATGTGTTTCTTTCCAATAATGTTTTGGAATTGGTCAAATGGTCGACCAGACAGCTGCAACAATCGTTGAGGTAGGACAGATCTTGGCATCACTTGTTCATCAAGGCATTTCCCAAGGAATCCAAATCGTAACTTCAGTTGGTGAGCCTTGATTAACGATTTGGAGAAAGCAGTATCGAAACGAGGAAGTCCAGGACAGCTTGTAGAAAAGTAATAGAAGAGCCGTGTGGAATCCATGTTGGAAAGGATCACAATTTTGCGCGTGTTTCATTTTCCCCGTGGACTCATAGGAATATATATATATATATATATATATATATATATATATATATATATATATATATATATATATATATATATATATATATATATGGAGAACAAGACAATAACACATCTAAGATACAGCACTAGCTAGTCCACAGCACCATAAGACTGGAGCAGCATACAGCAAATCATAATATTCAAGCATCCCAAAGATTAAAGTACTGGTAATTACATGACAGGGTACGTGCCTGAACACAGCACTGGAACACCTAGCACAACACAGCAATGGAACATCTTGAACATAACACTGGAACATCGACAGCAACACAATGCTAAAACCCACAGAACACCAGAGTAGTGGAGTATCTAAAACAACACAGTACTAGATTATGAAGGACAAAGCAGCAGTGAAGCACCTAGACTAGATCAACACAATACTAGAACACCTTGAACAACATAGCACTGGAACATTTACAACACAGTACTGGAAAATCTGAAACAACAGAGCACTGGAGCATTACAACATAGTATTGGAACATCTGGAACATTTACAACACAGTACTGGAACATCTGGATCAACAGAGCACTGGAACATTACATCACAGTACTGGAACATCTGGATCAACAGAGCATATAAGTATCTAGAACAATGTCCTATACATTGGAACATAACAGCACAGGAGCATTTAACATAGTCTTCTCCACATTTCTTTTCCATTTCACAACACTTCTTGTAGAAGCTGATCACCGAGATGCTAATTCTGTTTTCCGGTCACGTGCTTTCTCCCTCTCTTCCAAATCTCGGAATTTAATCGGGTAACTGTCGACGTTTCTGAGCTCTGAATGGCCCTGCCCCTCAACACTACGTTCTTGCGCTGCTGCATCACACTACAAGTGAAAATCAAACCATACGTGTCTGCTTACGTTCACCGTGATGGACGAACTGACGAGTTTCTCTTTATTTCTTCTAGTCGCTCGTAAATGTAACAGATTTAACCTACGGCCACACCAACCTCCACTACCCTAACCAAACACAACATCTACGGGCTTAACACCACACACGCCACTTAAGGAGAAATACGTAGAAATAACTACCACACGACATAATTCTACGGACTTCGTCCCTCACGTCTTCACGAAGGGAACGAGCAGTCTGCGGACGTAGCAAGTCACATTTCACTAACAACACGACAGAAAGCTCACGGACTTTCCCATGACCGGAGGAACTCCGCTTAAGGAGGTGAATAATCTGGGAAGGACTTTCAGAGAGTTTCCTGGGAGTGGGGTGACCATGATAGGGGTTCAGCGGGAACAAAGACAAAAATATGCCTCGGGTTCGTCCGTCCGGGATCTGTGTTGGTGTGCTTCGTCCGTGCGGGATCCTGTGTTGGTGTGCAGTTCTCGCCGGACTTACCGACCCTCACCGAACTAAAATCCTAATCCTGCTAACTTTTAAATCCGTATTTCAAAATATAAATCGTACGAAAACCAGCAGAAGTAACCCTCAAATCATGCCTTCCCCTTACGCCCACTCTTCCTTTTGCATCTAGCGTAACACAACATTAGCGGATGTAGCACAACTCAGCAACCGACGCAACAAAGCACACGAGCATCTGACAATGAGGAGCACAGAGGCATCCAGCAAACACAGCACAGGATAGTTTACCTGCAAAACTTTATCACAACACAGCATTGGATCATCCAGCACAACACAGCACTGGATCATCCAGCACAACACAGCACAGCAGCATTTGGCATAGCACAGCACTGAAGCAACAAGGACTGGGGGGCTGGGAAGGGAAAGGCCCGGACTTTCCGCTAATGGATATCAAGGCAGGGAAAATCCCCTCTTGGGGGCGAAGCTAAACTGAAAGACGTTTATTTATCATTGTTGCTCGGCCAGAGCCACAGTCTCAAGATCTAAATTGCCTCTGCTGAATTCTAGATTCCTTTCAGCCGACGTACTTACGTACGTGTGTGTGTGTGTGTGTGTGTGTGTGTGTGTGTGTGTGTGTGTGTGTGTGTGTGTGTGTGTGTGTGCGCGCGTCTTCTTTCTTTTAGATAAGCGAGGCGTTTGCCCCTTCACTCCCTTAGCATTGCACCTTCTTTTAACGATAACTTGACCTTTCGTGTCGTATGTCACGTGTATCTACCCACATCCTCAACATATACTGGAGATATTTCGTTCGGGCCATAAGCCATAATCGTATGGGTCAAGACGCTTTAGTTTAGCATGGAAGTCACCTCTAGACATCCCTGTACATCCAATACCTCCCCAGTTCCATTTACTCGGTGATGTGGCTACAGTGTCTCCCACTGTGAAAACAATTTGTGTTAGGGCTACAGTGTCTCCCACTATGAAAACAATTTGCGTTAGGGCTACAGTGTCTCCCTACTGTAAAACAATTTGCGTTGGGGTTACAGTGTCTTCCACTGTGAAAACAATTTCTACAGTGTTTCCCACAGTAAAACAATTTGTGTTGGGGCTACAGTCTCCCCACTGTAAAACAACTTGCGTTGGGGTTACAGTGTCTTCCACTGTGAAAACAATTTCTACAGTGTCTCCCACAGTAAAACAATTTGTGTTGGGGCTACAGTGTCTCCTAACTGTAAAACAATTTGCGTTGGGGCTACAGTGTCTCCCACTGTAAAGCAATTTGCGTTGGAGCTACAGTGTCTTCCCACTGTGAAAACAATTCTGAACTCGCAATTCAGTTGCTGGCATATCCTTGCATCTTCCTCTCAATCTCTTCCCTCTGATTCCCCTTCCCTTATTGCTGTTCTCTAACTGACAATTTACGCCAGATGAAGCTTCGGGCCGTCTCCTGCCTTATCCGCAAGATTCTTTTCTGGTCTTCCTTGCTCCTTTCTTACCCTGCAATAGATAGTTCTTTCTTGCTCTCGTATACCTTTCAAATACACGGGCCGGTTCTGGTACCGCTTGCATCTTCCCCATTGCGAATCGCTGAGCTCCTTCGCCTTTACACATCTTTTATTCAACAGCTCCTAGCTCTATATTTGAGTTTTTTTTAGGTACCCATGTTCCATGTTCCTACTCCTTCCTTGTGAATATCCCCGAAGCGTTCATCACAAGGGCGGGGGGCTGCTGGCTACAGAACTCGGTTTCCTAATTCATGTTACCATAGATATGACCGAGTTTTGTATACTTTACACGATTATATCTCTTCTCTGAGTCAGGTTCCACTGGTGCTCTTTTTTTTATGTCCTGATTCACCACATCACTCAACTTAGACATTACATGATCACTTTGTCCATCTGGTGTATCCTATATGATGTTCTCAATATACATGCTTTTATGTGTAAATTTAAGATCAACTGATGATGGTGTATCAGTCCCTCTAATGCTTGTGTGCTCCATAAGCTGTTGGTTTAGGAAATTCTCCTGTATACATTTTAAGAGCTTATGTCTCCAGGACCCTTTGTCTCCATGGGAATCCAATTTCCCCCAGTCATTCTCTTTATAATTGAAATCTCCTTCCCTGAAAAGCGCGTTCTTTTCCTTTACTGCTTCATGTACCTTCCTAATTGTTCCTTCATTTTTGTAATCAAATATATGCTCAAGTAGGACAAAATTCCATGCAAGATTATTTTTACGATTATGCATAAGCTTCTATTTTCCACAGTAACTCTTCCCGTCATGTATTGCTTGAATAGGCCATCCACCAATATTTCCCGGAACTTAAAGCAGTCTCTTATTAAACGGAGCCACTCCTCTTCCTCCACCTCCTCTTCCTCCTTATCTGTTTTCTTTTCCCCCTCCTTGCTACGGTGTATCCTTGTGGACAGAACAGGGGAGTCTTAACTCTTAAGTTCTGACTTTACAGCTTCAGCAATATCAAGTGCATTTTCCCTAATCCCATCCTTGAACTCCAGATCTTTATCATTAAGCACTAGTCCATCTGCCTTTGTATACTTTACTTTCAGTACGAAAGTCTACCACTTTCCATTCCTAACCTCCCTTTCTCTCTGCGGTAGTGGCGGAGATCTTGTCTCATTTGGTGTATTCCGTTGTTTGCCATCTGACTGCATTCTATGCTCTTCCCTTCCCTTGGTCTCTCTCGGCTGCTGACGATTACGCGACGAAATTCCCACTTGTATGTGAGTTTCTGAGCACGCTCAAGTACCTCCTGACTAGATAACTGCAGATCGAATGTAGTTATCGGACATCGGACTCCCCCTGCTTAAGGATACACTGCGGGTGAGAGGTCACGTTTCAGCGAAGCTGCATCGTTTAAAGTACAGTCCCGTCAGAGAACTTCTCCATGAAAAGGAATCCATTATTACTCAGCTACTGAAAGTAGCGCGGTCTTGAGACAGTAGGAGTTTTAGTAAAATGGGCCCATAAGTAACTCTGGGACTCTTTTGAGAAAGGGGTCCTGGGAATATCTATATAGAGAAAGATAGATAGATAGATAGATAGATATAGATAGATAGATAGATAGATAAATATACATATAGATAGAGATAGATAGATAGATACAGAAAGCTAGATAGATAAATAGACAGACAAACAGAGAGACAGGCAGATAGACAGCAAGCACTGGTGGACAATAGTCATTCCTACCATTTCGTCAGCCAACATCATCTCGCCTTCCAGTGGCTCAGCCCACACCAGGCCACTCCGAGCATTTGCCGGGGAATCCTCAATGTAAAGCTGCCACATATTTAGGCAATCTCCGTCTGCTCTCACTGTGATGATACAGCAAGGCTGAGGAAGGACTGTGTCATCGAGGGCATCCGTGCACAACAGGTGGAAATAGAAGGAGTAGGAGGAGCATGACGTCAAGAGAGAGAGAGAGAGAGAGAGAGAGAGAGAGAGAGAGAGAGAGAGAGAGAGAGAGAGAGAGAGAGAGAGAGAGAGAGGAAAAAAGGGAAACTGGTCTGAGAGTTATATATAGCCTCGAGCCGGGGGGGTGGAGGGGGGGAATCTGCGACCAATCTTTGCGTCGGCTGCTGTCAACACGGACAAAAGAAAGAGAAATATTCCTTTTCTTAATGATTCACAGCCTAATAATTCTATTCTGATTATTCTTTTATTTTTTTCTTTTTTGAACATGAAGACCTTACATGATGAATGTTTCACGACAGCGAGAGTAGCGGGGTCGTTAGTACGTAGGATACATTAGGAAAAGGAAATCTTACATTTCCGCCAAGGGTAATGCCTGCTGCCACCGTCTGAAGCCTGCCTGATATCCCTAGCATCCCAAGTAATATGTGGCCCCCGTCTACATACTACTGTCCCATGTATGTAAAGCGTACGTCCTCGTACTACCCGCTCCCCTGTAAGTAATACTTCCCGCCTTTCTCCCATATACAACACCTGCTCTCCCTGCACAGCCATGCCCGGTCCTCTCTTCAGGATTCCTTATCTCCGTCGTAGTAGCTGGCGTCCAGGAGCCACCTGGTGGTAATGCCTGCTTCTCCTCTCTCGATATTCCCCCCCAGCTGCCTTGCAGTAGCGAGGGCCCTCCCTCCCTCCGCATCCTACCCGGCATGTGGCCCCACCAGCCAGCCACCTAAGACCTCACCTACAAATGTGTCGTCAGTCTGGACACAGCTCACGCACCAGCCATCCTCTCCTCCTGACCTCCGCTGATTCACATGGCTCTCATGAATCTGGCAGTCCTATCATCTTAAGTTCAGAGCTCAGTTCTCAGCTACTACTGCTACTAGTGCATGTGCTGTCATGAAAGTTGGTGATGTGCGCGTGCAGCGTCAACTGAAAAGTAGGCTTCATCGGAGGCGAACCCTCTAATCTCATTCACCAGAGGCGACCTTCTAATCGCAGACCTACATATATTAGTAAATATCCTGATATCCCATTGTAGCTTCTATGGCCGAGAACATTACACCTATCTTTTTGATATCAGTATATAACATATAGTATTCTGATTCCTATAATATAAGGCATGCCATCAGGAACAGCTAAAGTTCAATCCAGCAAGAACCGAAAGCGTATACAAACAGAAGGGACACAATAAAGCTATGGAGAGATAGTCCTTGCATGATGCCATCACTAAAAAGAGGCTTATCAAATAACAATACACGATACGCTATCAAAATTCTCTGACTATCAAGAAGGGATTAAATTCTCTATCAAGAAGGGATTACCTATACTCTTGTATCATAATCATTCCTATCTGCGTACTTTCTAACGTTGCCTTTCTGTATCATCTTTAAATTATTCTTATTATCATTTCGCTTACCATGATCCACATGAACATTACATATTACCACAGGGATAGAAGGAAATAACTAAGAAACAGATGGAGGCAGGGGTCTTCCCTACCGGAGCACCAGCACCCAGGCTGTATATACTGGCCTCCCAGCCTGAGGACCTACTGACCAGGCAAGCCAGCAGGTATATTCCCATCTCAAACTTCTCCCATAAACTGTCGGGTTTGTAACAGTAACAACAAACAGCACATCTCCTCAATATACGTGGCTGATATGTGTTTGAACCAGCGTTGTCAAGACAGAAAAATTTGGTACTAGTACTTATGCCATATGCTGGTGTGTTCTCTCTATATGCTGGTGTGGTTTCTTGGCAAATGTTCCTAGCTAATGTTTTAGGTTGTGCTGGCTACAGAGACAGACGAACGTGACATAACTCAAAGTTTTGCCAATGCTGAGAGTTTTGCTATCACATTTCTTATGCGGTTATGGTATCTTGGACATCCCTAAACATAATGTCAACAGTCTCATAAAGATATAATGCTCCACAATGTATACTGTAGGACGAAAGCCTGCTGCCCAGCATGGCGGACGTCCCTCGATGTTCAGTAATAACCCAGACATATCTCGACTCACAATATCCTGCATTCAGATCTAAAATCGTTACACTCATCAATCGCTACTGGTAATCGCTGTGCTGGAAGACTTAAATAACACTTCCGCTGATGATCACTTGTCTTCCATACGCCTCACTATATCCTTACACAACGGCAATGCTACTCTCCATCTTCCATGATATCACGCTGGCTGTAATGCTGGCCTTGTTATCACGGCCGCCCCGCCCGGAGGTCCCCTCATATATACATACAACCCGGCCCTAAAGCTCCCAGCCATAATGCCATGATCCCAACAGTTCCATCCTGTTCCCCTGCCATCCAGCATAAAATAATAAACTTACAGTTAATTTCATTCCACGCGGAGGCATGTCATTAACCCCCAACCCCACCCCACACGATCTCAATTATCTCGGGAGAGTTTCATCATCCTAATTAAAGCTTCCTTCTTTCATCATTACTCCGGCCACAGACCCCGATTATCCCTCCGACTGCCACTAATGCATCCTAAAATCCCTATTAATCCCCGCCAGTGGAGCCTATCATCCTACTGTTCGAGATCCGTCCGCTACGACCACTTATCATCCCATCCTAAGATAGCAATGCGTCCCACCTGCACATCATTACCATCCTCGGGGTATTGGCCGTCCCAGTCCACACTTGAAGCCCGGGCCTCGGCCTGATCTCTGCGGGTGGGTCGGTCGGTGGCTGGGGCGTCTGTTACTCTCCGCCTCAGAAGTTCTCTTTCACAGTGGGAGGAAACCGGAAGTCAAGGGCCGCGGTTCCGATGAATGCTGAGGGGTCACGAATTAAGTTCGACTCCACTATTGGGAAGTCAAGGGGACTCGCTTCAGCTGGATATATATATCTTTTTTTTTTGCAATAAATCGATTCGCACTCCACGCTATTCAGGTGCGGCGGGCTGTGTAGCGCCACGAGTTGGAGTCTAACATTTGGAGCGCCGGAAGGTGATGTATCAGCTGTGCTCGGCCATTATCCCCCGTAATGACTCCTCGTCCTTTCCTCATTGGAGAATCATTTACTTCTCCGGCAATACTGTGAACCCCCTGGTAAACTAAAATACCCGTTGAGTAAAGGCAAAGTCTTTGACGCCAGGGAAGTGTACACTTATCTCGCTTATATCGGTCCCGGGCAGCAAGACAAATACATTTCAGTTAACGTACGGTATATGTATATATATACTGTATATACACATATCCAGTTGACAGGGGAATTTCCTATCTAGTCAAGCCCCAATATTACAAAGTCAATGCAATTTCCGAGTGGTACTCTGTGATTAATCTTCAAAATACATTAACCAGACAGACAGCAAAGCCCCCTGCTGTCAGCACGGCTACCTAATCAGCCACGAACAGACTGTCACTCGTCTGACATGTAGATGAGAGGGCCAATGAAGAGGACTCACTGAAAGGGTTGGCAGCGATACCAGTGTGAGAGGGCTTGTTGAAGGGGGCCACTGAAAGTTCAGGAGGCCGGCTAACCCGACTGTATGAGTGGGTTGGATGAGACTAGCTTAGAGGAGGTGTTTACGGTATTAAGCGGTCGAGGGGACTTGTGCGTGTGTGTGTGTGTGTGTGTGTGTGTGTGTGTGTGTGTGTGTGTGTGTGTGTGTGTGTGTGTGTGTGTGTGTGTGTGTGTGTGTGTGTGTGTGTGTGAATGCTCTTGGCCCCACGACACTCATCCGTAGTGGGGAACCCGACACGAGCAGGAGAACAAGAAGGCCGGCAGGCATCAGTAGGTCGGGCAGGATGCCGAGACGAGTGTTGTGACTGACGGTGGGTGAGGATGAGAGTGGCTGGCGGGGACGAGGGTGCTGGGGTGGTACGCACATGCCCGCGATACCTTCAACATCTGCTGCACGTAAGAGTGAGGCATAGCACTGGTCGACCCGCATACGGCCGGCAAAGTCCACCTCTCCCTCACACCCACAGTAGAGTTGTCAGGAGAGTTGTTGAAAAGTGAGTATCGTCAGATCGAAGATTATGAATAAATACGGTTGAACAGACATTCTACTTATATTACTTTATAATATATATATATATATATATATATATATATATATATATATATATATATATATATATATATATATATATATATATATATATTGGGAAGTAAGTTTGAATGGAGAAAAACTGGAGGAAGTGAAGTGTTTTAGATATCTGGGAGTGGATTTAGCAGCACATGGAACCATGGAAGCGGAAGCGAGTCACAGGGTGGGGGAGGGGGCAAAGGTTCTGGGAGCGTTGAAGAATGTGTGGAAGGCCAGAACTTTATCTTGGAGAGCAAAAATGGGTATGTTTGAAGGAATAGCGGTTCCAATAATGTTATATGGTTGCGAGGCATGGGCAACAGATAGGTTTGTGCGGAAGAGGGTGGATGTGTTGGAAATGAAATGTTTGAGGACAATATGTGGTATGAGGTGGTTTGATCGAGTAAGTAGTGAAAGGGTAAAAGAGATGTATGGTAATAAATAGAGTGTGGTTGAGAGAGCAGAAGAGGGTGCATTGAAATGGTTTGGTCTCATGGAAAGAATGCATGGGGAAAGATTGACAAAGAGGATATATGTGTCAGAGGTGGAGGGAACGAGAAGTGGGAGACCAAACTGGAGGCGGAAGGATGGAGTGAAAAAGATTTTGAGCAATCGGGGTATGAACATACAGGTGGGTGAAAGGAGTGCATGGAATAGAGTGAATTGGAATGATGTGGTATACCGGGATCGACGTGCTGTCAATGGATTAAACCAGGGAATGTGAAGCGTCTGAGGCAAACCATGGAATGTTTTGTGAGGCCTGGGAGTGGAAAGGAAGCTGTGGTTTTGGTGCATTACACATGACAGCTAGAGACTGAGTGTGAACGAATGTGGCCTTTGTTGCCTTTTCCAAGCGGTACCTATCGCACGCGCGGGGGGAGAGGGGGTGCCATTTCATGTGAGGCGGGGTGGCGACGAGACTGGATGAAGGCAGCAAGTATGAATATGTTCGTGTGTATATATGTGTCTGTGTATGTATATGTATATACACGTTGAAATGTATAGGCATGTATATGTGCGTGTGTGGGCGTTTATGTATATACATGTGTATGTAGGTGGGTTGGACCATTCTTTCGTCTGTTTCCCTGCGCTATCTCGCTAACGCGGGAAACAGCAACTAAGTATAATATGTGTGTGTGTGTGTGTGGGTGTGCGTGTATATATATATATATATATATATATATATATATATATATATATATATATATATATATATATATATAATATGTATGTATTTCGACTTCTTTGCAGAGCAGCGGCTAAATTCCTTTTCCAGAGTATCCGGATGCAGAAATTGGATCACAGTGTGTCCTCCATCCATTCTCTCCAATAAAATTTCCCTGTCACTTTGCTCTCTCCATCGTACGTGGTATTACTTTATAGGTATTTTACTGCCGGATGCTATGCCAGGCGAAATGGCCGGGTGGAAAGGAACCTTCTGCTTTACTACCGCCATCGAAATGGAATTGGAATGAAGGACAGTCTTCCTATCGTCCAACATATCAGCTCGTCAGGGATCATCGAGTTTTCCGTTATCTCGCTTGCCCTACATACTCCTTCCTTCGCTCCTTCCTTCCTTCCTTCCTCCTTCTTCCTTCCAAAATCCCCAGGTGCGGGAGCTCCACCGACCCGCCCACCGTCGACCTACCAAACCTAAGCACTCCCTGTTAATGTTCCCATCATTTACGGAGAGAGAGAGAGAGAGAGAGAGAGAGAGAGAGAGAGAGAGAGAGAGAGAGAGAGAGAGAGAGAGAGAGAGAGAGAAAGAGAAGGTGATAATATAACCCTTTTATCCCGGGCTACAGATAATAGTGCCTATTATACCGAAATACATACGTATGATAAAAACTCACCATAGCGAGCTGGTTGGTTCGTTCGTTTCCCCAGCAGAGCTGTGAGCCATGAGACGGCAAAAATCCCCAGCTCTTCAATGGAAAATCCTCTCTACTTTCCGCCGTCCAGTTTTTCCTCTACATATAGAGAGACTTGCTTATCAGTGTACGTGGCGAGTAACTAAATTTTAGACTCTTTCCTTTTCGTGAGGCCTGAAGCTGCAACAACATTACCATTCCCTGTAATTCTGTATGTATGTGAATATGTGTGACAAGCGGAGGGGACAAGGAGGAAGGGGAAGACAATACTGGTGACGGTACGATGAAGTAGAAAGATGTCGAGTGCTGGGGACCTTTACTTGCGTGAGGGTAAATGGAGTGCAAAGGATAGATAGACTGAACTGGAGCGCTGTGGTATACAGGGGGATACGCGCTGTCAATAGACTGAATCAGAGAATACGAAGCAGCCGGGGTAAACCATGGAAAGGTCTTTCTATGGGGCCTGGTTGTGGCTACGGAGCTGTGGTTTCGGTACATTACACATGACAGCTTGAGAATGGATGTGAGGGAATGGAGCCTTTCTTCGTCTGTTCCAGGTTCTGCCTCGCTAACGCAGGAAACGACGAACAAGATATATACGTATACATACATACATATATATATATATATATATATATATATATATATATATATATATATATAGAGAGAGAGAGAGAGAGAGAGAGAGAGAGAGAGAGAGAGAGAGAAATATATATATATATATATATATATATATATATATATATATATATATATATATATATATATATATATATATATATTATCTTTATTTATTTTGCTTTGTCGCTGTCTCCCGCGTTAGCGAGGTAGCGCAAGGAAACAGACGAAAGAATGGCCCAACCCACCCACATACACATGTATATACATAACGTCCACACACGCAAATATACATACCTATACATCTCAATGTACACATATATATACACACACAGACATATACATATATACACATGTACATAATTCATACTATCTGCCTTTATTTATTCCCATCGCTACCTCGCCACACATGGAATAACAACCCCCTCCCCCCCTCATGTGTGCGAGGCACCACTAGGAAAAGACAACAAAGGCCCCATTCGTTCACATTCAGTCTCTAGCAGTCATGTAATAATGCACTGAAACCACAGCTCCCTTTCCACATCCAGGCCCCACAGAACTTTCCATGGTTTACCCCAGGCGCTTCACATGCCCTGGTTCATATATATATATATATATATATATATATATATATATATATATATATATATATATATATATATATTAGTTATTTCTGGTGCCCTTGGCCTCGGACCAAGACGGAGAAATCTCCAGCTCATCTGGCCTCCATCCTGGATTTTATGGAGAAAAACCCTCGACCCGGTTTCAGATTCTATCGGGAATTTGCAGTAACTTTGGCGCGGCTGTCTAAAATACGCCCGTGAATGCCTGCTTAAAGGTCAGCTCGACTGTAAAGACGGAAAGGTTCATTTCACTATGTATACACTCTGGCCAGTGACCCCCTCCACCTCTCAACACCCGCTTGGCTGACAGTCAGTGCAGTGCTCATCGGCCGTCTACTTACCTCCTGAGGACGACCAATTGGCCTCATATGTACGACGACTTCACCCGATGAGCACAACGAATCTTATCTTTTATCATTACCTTATCTCTATAGTGGCACCCAAAGGTATAAATGTTTTAACCCCCTAACAAGTTCTGTATCAACCCCTTGAGTATGACGACTTAACCCCCTGAGTACACGACGGCAAGAGTCATCAAGCTTAAGGGGTCCTTTTCGAAATCGAGAGGTAAAGTCGTTCACAAAAGTCGTCATACACTTGGGATGAAAATCTCTGTGCGAACACAGGTATTTGCTACAACTAAGTGGCTTTTGGGTACAAGCTTTGTTGCTGAGCACCGTGAGTTACGGACGGCCCTAGCCTGAACCTCCTAAGCCAAAGGTACCAGAAACGGGCAGGGCATCGCTACGCTTTGATACGTCAACAAGCGGCTTCTCAAGCCAAACTGTGACTTTGGATCGAACAGCGCAACAGAGATTAGTTTACCCCCCAGACTCGAGACCTTGTTTATATGACCTCTTGCTCAAGTTTAGGACAAACTCTTCAAATTGTTACCTTGATGTGACGACGCAACAAAAGCCAAAGCAGTCGAAAACGCAGCCTCATTGTTTGAATGAGAGCCAAACTGCAAAATCCTTAATTACAGAGATGGCAACTTGATACTGCAAAGTGGAGGCTCCGATGTGCAATTACTAAGAATTAGCTTATCGGAACGGCGGCGTGATTGCTTTAGAGTGAGAGCTCAGGATGGACTAACTGAAATTAACTCTATCAACGAGAACCAACACTGACTTTACTTCTGCATACATTCCACTTGCAACGTTCTCCTAGCTAAGTATAAATTTTGCTATTCCATGCACGTCACTACATGAGGGGATGCCAGACTTTACACTTAACCTTTCGTCAACGGTAGGGTCCTCCTTCCCAGCCATTTCTGAATGCTACGCTTCAACCTAGCCCCACACCCGCCCCAGTCTCTACTGCCCCCTCCTCCAACACACCTATGTCTTACTTCTGCCCCGCTTCAGCCCTTCACGAGGTCACTGCCTCATCTCCGCTCCCGCCCTCTCTCTACCTTGCTACATATACACAGTTGCAGGAACCACATTACAGGTGCAATGATAATACTAACATGACCCTGGAGCTCCTCATATGTGCCACCTGACGCTCTATGCGGTATGTTTTGCGAGTCTGTGGCCGGGTGTGTGGAGGGAGGGATGAAGGAAGTGATTGGGGTGCGTGAAGGAAGGAATGAAACTTAATGAGTACGGTACGTGGAGGGAGGAATGAGAAGGGAGCCAGAGAACATTGTGTATGAGAGAACTAAAAACTGAGAACATTAAGATGCAACGCTGAGCAAACACAGTAATGAGGAAGATGGCACAGCCAAGTGTGTAGGTGTGTGGAACAGTAGGAACGGTAAGATGAGAGGGTGTATGGAAGAACAGTAACTGGTTCAGGCGATTGGGTGTGTGGGGGAATACGACAGAGAAGAGTATGGGAGTCTGATGGGGACGTGATGAGAATGGAGGGGGAGGGTGAGCAAGGTGGTGAGGAAGAGGTCACGCGGGGGGGAAGGAGGAGAAGGGTACGAGTAGGAGCTGGTGACAGCGGTAGAGTGGGGAGAGAGGGGAAAAAAAAGAGTTGGTGACGCAAAACAGAGAAGAGAGGGCGTAGTACAAGGGCGAAGAGAGGGCAGGAGAGAGGCGCAGTTGGTGCGAGAGTCCGTCACCATTTGACAGTGCTTACCTTAACCTCTTCCCCTTTGACCCAGAGGTAGGTACTGACCCCTCTGGCCCTCCGAAGAGGCTTATCACCCGGCAGTTCTTACAACATTCCCCCCCCCCCTTGACAAGTGCTGATCTGTTGGCCTTCCCACGGGTCCCACCATTATTCAACTTCACACCTCTGAACAAGTGCTATCCACCTCCAGGCATTACTTACCTCCGTACCTAAACAGGGGAAGGCGGTGGCAGGGCGGCTGGCAGAGGTGACCAGGCAATGAGGCGACGGGTCACAGTCCATGGCCCACAGATGACCCGTGGCAGGAACATCAAGCCGCGCCCCCCAGGGTCCTTCCACCTGCACTACCGTTCAAGGTCCATTACAGGCGAAGGGTTGGGCAGGGAGGCAGCCCCAGGTTGTGCGGCCTGAGCCGGGGAGTGGGGAGCATTGGGGTGATGGGTCGTGATGGGGATGGCTAAACTACGCCTAACCTGCCCAGTCACGGGCTAATGTGAAGCGAACAAACCTGCAAACCACATAAAGCAAAGCACTCCAAACAATTATCATCTGAATAGCAACCACAAACATTCAGCATCGGCAAACAAACGCAAAACTCCTCCGATGCAACCTCACCTCAAGTGGTCAGCAGTCATTTCTTTGCAACTGCACTAGACCCTTCCCATCCAAACCACTCCATAACAAAACACCAAAAATAAATTATTGAGATAGAGAGGCCACCCTAGCTTCACACTATACCAAACCGTATTTACGGATTCCTCCTCCACCAACAAACACAACATCCATAGAGCAAAATATATAAACACCTGAAATGACCTACCGAGCATTACATAACACCCATCCCAGCCTAATCTAAAATACCACCCTACATGGTAGATATAAAGCCAAGTGAAACTACATTCCCCAGGCATGTATGAGTCACACTTTCTCGTCCGCCTTCTTGTCGCCTTATTCCGTTCAACCACTACACTTTTACCATATGATTAATTCTTCACATCTTTTTTAACAAGTCTCTTTCTTTAATTTCATGTTATGGCCTATGGTTGCTCTGTCTCTACGTTACTGTCCATGTCATCAATCTTCCTTAAAACTTAAAAGTTGAGATCAAGTCACCCCTCACTCGTCTACCCTCCAAGGCTGGCATATTTAAAGCGTTTCCCTCCCTGTAAATCAGCTTTCTTCATTCTGCAACCATCTTTGGTGCCCTCCTCCAGACACTGAACTTTCTCATTTAGTTCTCTGTGCTTCTTTAGGTGTGGCAAACAAAACCTGAGAAGCATAGTCGAGTTTTGGGCTTACGTGGGGAGATGAAGAACTTGCCAGAGGAAACAAAAATCCTTATCCCTACACTTGAAAACTTTCTAATATCTAACAGTAGAAAGTTTGTCTCGACTCTTTTCCCAATATGGAAGTACGCCCGCGTCACAGAAGTTCTCTCTTCAAAGGAGTCCATTACATGGAAGTGGCGCAGTCTTGGCGCCGCAAGAGCTGGAGGGAGGTTCTGGATTACTAATTCCAGGAGCCTTTTGTAGCCAAGGGTCTTGGTCTCAGGGAAATCATAAGTTAAATATATATATATATATATATATATATATATATATATATATATATATATATATATATATATATATATATATATATATATAATACCATTATACTTTGTCGCTGTCTCCCGCGTCAGCGAGGTAGCGCAAGGAAACAGACGAAAGAATGGCCCAGCCCACCCACATACACATGTATATACATAAACGCCCACACATCCACATATACATACCTATACATTTCAACGTATACATACATATACATACACAGACATATACATATATACACATGCACATATTCATACATGCTGCCTTCATCCATTTTCGCCGCCACCCCGCCACACATGAATAACACCCCCTCCCCCCGCGTGCACGCGAGGTAGCGCTAGGAAAAGACAACAAAGGCCACATTCGTCCAAACTCAGACTCTAGCTGTCATGTGTAATGCACCGAAACCACAGCTCCCTTTCCACATCCAGGCCCATAAAATTTTCCATGGGCCCTGGTTCAATCCATTGAGAGCACCTCGACCCTAGTATACCACATCATTCCAATTCACTCTATTCCTTGCACGCCTTTCACCCTCCTGTATGATCAGGCCCCGATCGCTCAAAATCTTTTTCACTCCATCCTTCCACCTCTAATTTGGTCTCCCACTCCTCCTCGTTCCCTCCATCTCTGATATATATATCCTCTTTGTCAATCTTTACTCACTCATTCTCTCCATGTGACCAATCCATTTCAATACACCCTCTTCTGCTCTCTCAATCACACTATTTTTATTACCACACATCTTTCTTACCCTTTCATTACTTACTCGATCAAATCACCTCACACCACATATTGTCCTCAAACATCTCATCTCCAACACATCCACCCTCCTCCGCACAACCATATAACATTGTTGGAACAACTACTTCTTAAAACATACCCATTTTTGTTCTCCGAGATAACGTTCTCGTCTTCCACACATTTTTCAACGCTCCCAAAACCTTCGCTCCTTCCCCACCCTGTGACACTTCCGTTTCCATGGTTCCATCCGCTGACAACTCCACTCCCAGGTATCTAAAACACTTCACTTCCTCCAGTTTTTCTCCATTCAAAATTACCTCCCAATTTACTTGTCCCTCAACCCTACTGAACCTAAATATATATATATGTCCCTGGGGATAGGGGATTAAGAATACTTCCCACGTATTCCCTGCGTGTCGTAGAAGGCGACTAAAAGGGGAGGGAGCGGGGGGCTGGAAATCCTCCCCTCTCGTTTTTTTTTTAATTTTCCAAAAGAAGGAACAGAGAATTGGGCCAGGTGAGGGTATTCCCTCAAAGGCCCAGTCCTCTGTTCTTAATGCTACCTCGCTAACGCGGGAAATGGCGAATAGTTTAAAAGAAAGAAAAAGATATATATATATATATATATATATATATATATATATATATATATATATATATATATATATATATATATATATATATATATAAACCCCTAGTCGGTTACTGCCTACGGGAGAGAGAGAGAGAGAGAGAGAGTCTTAAGCCAGCAGTGACAGAGGATCAGCCGTAACGTGAGCTACAGGCCCACTAGCCCAGTATTACAGCAGCGGCTCCCACTTGCCTGTTAGTTATGAGTCTCCGGTTAATGCTGTTATTGCCTCTTGTTCTCGCTTTCTTACAGCCTCACCCGCATACATTACACCACGAGTTACTGGCTCATCCCACCAGCTCTACGCTCCAACCGAACCAAACGCCCGTTTATCGCAACATGTTAAATTATAAGTCCTATTAAAATCGCAAGCGCCACCCATCCCCCAACCTCTTCTCTCTCTCTCTCTCTCTCTCTCTCTCTCTCTCTCTCTCTCTCTCTCTCTCTCTCTCTCTCTCTCTCTCGAGCTTCGCCCCCTGTAGCCTCCTACGTTAGTTAGCCTTAGGCGAGGGATCTCCTCAGCTCCTGCCACGTTACGCCTCCGTACATTTATCAATCGCCATGTGATGTCCTTTCCCTCCATTCCAATGGCTCTCCCCCCCCTAAGGGCTGGTTTCTCGTCTGGAGGATATAACACGCCGCTGACGACCCCTGTGATCGTGGCGGCTGAAAGGCCTTAAAGCCCAAACCGACCAGCCACCCATCTCTCCACAAACAGCCCGTGCGGCCCTCAGCCGGCCTCAGATGCCTCACATTCTTGAATAAACCCAAAGTTTAATTTCCTCTGCATACGGAGCAAAACCAATTTCAAAAATCCACTTGTCTTACACAACTAAAACTCCGTGCTCGGTTCCTGACAGTAACTGAAATTGTCTAAACTTCGGCTCAACTCTCTCCTCCTGGTCTTCCTCCTACTTACACCCCACTCAACTTAACACAAGAAGTTTACGAACCTAATTTTCTGTGGGTGTATCTCCGAATCCCTGGTGTAGCTGACCTGCAACGTCGCCTCTCCCCCAAAGAAGGTGTTAGGGTTATAACAAGCATGCTTGTTCCGACTTCCACACCTCGGGCTTGTTACCCCTGATCAATCAGGTTATTTCAGGCCTCGGGTGGCAAGCAACCACAGCCTGATTTGGACTGGAAAACTCAGTAGATATTTGACGGTGATGATCCAGTCATGACCCAGATGTTGACGGTGTGTTTTTCCTTTACTGTCCTCATGGCGTATCTTTTCAATCTAGAGATGAAATTCTACGAGATGCTCCTTGCCTCTCATGTCAATAAGGAACGATTCCTCTGTGAAAGTTACGGGTCATGCTTTCCAGGGTTCTCCACGTGTGAATAACGCCCCACATCTCTATTCTGAAACCCACTCTTCGTTGTGTCAGTGGTCTCTGCCTGTTCTCTGTTTCGCCAGTCCTGCAGGACTCGCCGTGTGCACACAGCACCATTTTAAGTTGGAAGAGTACAAGTGCTTTGGAGTGTGTGGTCGTCGTCGATGACGCCCCTCTTCTCTTGAGGGTTCGCAGACTCCAGCCCACGAATTTCTCTGGTGAGGTGAAGGCTACCCTATATGTGCTAGTCCAACATATCATTACTTCCAGGTCCCCTCCACTCCTCTACCGTGATATGATGGACACTTCGCTTTGGTACAGTACTCTTCACACGATTCCATTTTTTTTTTCATTGCGCTGTTAAAGAAGTGTCGGGAACTTACTTTCGTTAAAAATTGTATTTCGAAACGCCACCAAAGTAAAAGGCTGATGTCAAATCACCGTCTCTCAGCGTCTTTTACGACTGAAAGTCTCATATCGATATTATCATCGAATAATTAGAAGAAGCTGTGACCTGTGTTTGTACCTGCGTCGGGCATCAGAATGAGAAACAGGAAAGGTGAAAGTGTAATACCTTGGGGAAGCAGACGTCTGCTGGTATGTCCACAGTACAAACCAAGTTCCTCATGGAAGCATACTTACTCCTCCGCAGTTTCTCATTCTCATGGATGATGCAAGCACAACACACAACTTTAGTGTCATCCGTTGCTCAGGATGATGCGAGAATAATTGTGAGAGCGTGATAGGCAAGAGACACTGACATACTGCCATTTGACACCAGGTCCAGTCTTCGACTGAACCAATATAAAACTAAGATTTGCTTTCAGTGGTAACAAAGTTCACCTACTTCGCTAAGGAAAAATAAAATAGAGGCAATTACTTGCGCTGTTTAATTTTCCGAAATGAGTTCATATACATATATATATTGCAAGAGGTAACAGTGGTGTGCGTGATCTAATATAAGCATAAAACCACTAAGTTTCATATATATATATATATATATATATATATATATATATATATATATATATATATTTCAAACTATTCGCCATTTTCCACGTTAGCGAGGTAGCGTTAAGAACAGAGGCCTGGGCCTTTGAGGGAATATCCTCACCTGACCCCCTTCTCTGTTCCTTCTTTTGGAGAAAAAAAAAAAAAAAAGAGGGGAGGATTTCCAGCCCCCCGCTCCCTCCACTTTTAGTCGCCTTCTACGACACGCAGGAATACGTGGGAAGTATTCTTTCTCCCCTAACCCCATATATATATATATATATATATATATATATATATATATATATATACACACGAGCTAATCGATTTGCAAAATTCTACACGCTATGTTCTTTGTCTGCCAAATGCAAACATCTAGAGACTTGAACTTCCCAATAATTAGTACTTCGAAGTCACAGTACTTGCAAAAGAATTTTAACTTTTCGAAATCAATATGCAAATTCATGCATCTGCATACCCCAGACTGCAATATTGCTGTGTACTAACTTTGCCTTTCAGTGCAGGCAATATTGCCCAACTAGAAAATGTGTAAAGATTATTCCCTCTCTGGAGCGTAGACAGAAAATATATAACCTAATATATATATATATATATATATATATATATATATATATATATATATATATATATATATATATATATATATATATATATATATTTGCAAAAATCCTTTATGGAGAAGTTTCCATTCTGAACACAATACTCTTCTACTGGCATGACGAGCAAGACGACTTCGTGAACCACGACTACGTAGATCAAGTGGTGGCAGGACTAGGGTAAGACCCAGGACCCGAGACTGTTCACCTAACTTCGGGCAAACATCGCAAACATTACCCCTCCAAAGAACTTGACACGTAAACGAGAAGAACATCTAACCAAGTGTACCTGACGAGCCAGGTTGTGGAAAGTACTTGAGCCCACAGGCCGCGGCCCCAAACAACCTGACTGACCAGAGCAGCAGCCAATCAATCTGGCCCAAGACCTTTTGTGAGGAGGTAGAACCATGCCTCACCGCCTCACCTGACCTGGCTACCTCGGCAGGTGAGGTGGCGGGACATAATTCCACAAATACATATCATTCTCGCAACCACATGAGGTTTGCTGTACGACATTCTTACTCTGTCCCAGCCACATTCCATTACGGATTATGCGTTCAATCTTCAACGTAAACTTACGAATACTGAGGAGGTCCTGAGAAAGCTCGAGGGATTAACGTCTCCAGGTGGGGGCACGATGGGGAAGGTCGCCATTGAATTTAGTGTTGCACTTTTCCCCTGTTCCCTGAACACAAGACAATCATTGCCACACATCATTACGACGATATCCGAAGCTTTTTTTTATTTTTTTTTTTTTTTGCGCCACGTGGAGAACGTATACTACTTTACCCAGACAAGGGACTGTCGCAACTCTGGTGAAAAAACAACGGCAGGGCGTAAGAGAGAGAGAGAGAGAGAGATCAGGGGAATAGTTAGCAACATTAGAATCAACAACAGGAGCAACATCATGAGCCGCAGCAAGAACGACAACAGGGACAGGCAGCTGGAGCAACAGAAGGAGCAAAGGATAACAGAAACAACAGAAGGAACAACAGGAGCAACAACAAGGGCAGCAACGGCAGTAACAGCAGAAGCAAAGCAGTGATCCCGTTCCTAACAGTGAGCTCAGCGTTGCTAAAAGTAAAACCGAGCAATTTGTGTTAGGTGTGCGTGCAGCCGGGCCCGGCCCTGTTGATAATGGCTGGCCGGCCTGGCTCCCGGCTATCCGCAACCTTGCCCTACCAATAAAGCCCAGCTCGGCTCCAACCTTCTCTATAACCGACCCCCCTAACCCAGCCCTAACCGTGCTCTACCACGGAGCCCCAACTATGCTCTACCACTGAACCCCAATCCTCGTCCCGACATGCCATATCCTAGTGTTTTAATGCCACACATAAATCCACCTTGCCGCACTACCCTACCTCTGACCCACCACAATGCTCTGTTCCAACCTTTTCCCCGTCACACACTACCCCCAACCCTCTACCGATCGCACTGTCCCAAGCCTGCACGATCACCGCTACGATATCCCACTCCCCGCCTTACATTTTCCCCAAGACCACCACCGCAACCACCAAACTACTCCATGCCCAACCCACCACCACACTAACCCCTAGCCCACCCCACTCCTCCCGTCTGAACAAGCCCCTCTTCAGCACACCCATACCTCCATGAGCCCCAATACGACATCACCACACACTACCCCAAGCCTGCCCTTCATCACCAGGCCGCCACCACGACCCAACCTTGCAACTCACTAGATCAGCCCCACAAACGACAGCTAATTTGGATACTCATGATACACAGAATGGTCCACCTGACCACTAAATTACCTTTTAACGATATCTGATGCGCACACGAGAATTACGGGGCGTGTAAACATTAAACCAATGAGCAGAGAAAATAGTATCAACATGTGACCGGGGGTAAAAAAAAAAAAAAAAAGGGAGTAACAAAATTTAGAAATGAGTTGGGTCATGACGGAGACTGAACACCGAGCATTTCTAGATCGCTCAGTGTTATCACCGTCCCGTGTCCTACAAATTACCCAATCAGCTCGTGGCAATGTGGCCGGTGAATGGTGCTACCGCAAAGGCTGAGCCTTTACAATGAGCCATGTGCCTCCTACCACGTTATGGAGGAGGACACTCCTTACATCCACATGGTCCGCGAAGCATTGTTGTTGCATGTGTCTGTGTGCTGAGGGTTTATGTGCCTCAAGTCTACTTGCGTATGTGCTGACCTACGTGGTTTGCGTACCCTACTGCCAATGTTCTGAGCTAAGTGGTACGCGTACCTACATCGTGTATTAAGCTGGCTACATTGTGCATACAGTAGTGACCTAATGTGAAGCATCGATGTGTTAGAGAGAGGGAGAATACGAACTCACTAACGGGTACTTACGTAAGATGAGGCTTTGCCGAAAGGCAGAGATAACGCGTACCGCTCACCGCAGGGAAATAAAGTTACGAAGAACGAGTCATAAGTGTAATGTGTTCTCCTGTGTTACGTGTTAGATAGACGGAATTGTATGTCTGTGCACTGAAGCCAGGAGCCCATGTGTGAGTGAGGCAAAAAAAGAAAAGATAAGTACCTGTGCCAAAAGAGAGAGACTCTTGACAGCCACTAAAATGCTGGCTCACTTTGCAGCCGTTGCTAACACCACCCGAGAGAGAGAGAGAGAGAGAGAGAGAGAGAGAGAGAGAGAGAGAGAGAGAGAGAGAGAGAGAGAGAGAGAGAGAGAGAGTGTGTATGGTGAGAGCTTTCACAGAATATCTAGGCACCGGATACATCGGCACATTCTTCGACCAAAATGTTCCAGCCTGAACTGCCTTGCTGACCCGGTTAATGAGTGCCACAACCTGCAGCAGTCAGTCCCCAGCACTAGGTCACACCAATGATTCCCACACGTCTCACTCACACAGTACCTGCTCAGTGCAACATTGATGTAATCAGGTTACACCAGGACTTCTTCCTCCGAGTATATCTGGTCAGTCTTAAGGGATCGATCAGTTCGTCCTGGGTACTAGGAACATGGAGGAGGAAAGGTGACTAGAGTGCAATGAAAGGTCACTAGAAACGTGCCAGAGGAGAGGTTACTAGGACGCGCATGGAGGCCACTAGGACGCACATGGAGGCCACCAGGACGTGCATGGAGAGACCACTAGGACGTGTATGGAATGGACACAATGACGTGCATGGAGAGGTCACTAGGACGTGCATGGAGAGGTCACTAGGACGTGCATGGAGAGGTCACTAGGACGCGCATGGAGAGGTCACTAGGACGCGTATGGAGAGGTTACTAGGTCACATATGGAGAGCCCACTAGGAAGCGCATGGAGAGGTCACTAGGACGTGTATGGAGAGGTCACTAGGACGTGCATAAAGAGGTCACTAGGACGTGTATGGAGAGGTCACTAGGACGTGCATGGAGAGGTCAATAAGTTTCCATACAGTCTGTGCTACGTTCACCATCCAATGGGTGTCCTTAATCGAGTCCTGGGACATGTGAGAAGACCGAGACTCCCGCACCTCTTCTGGTTGCAAGGTGAGGCCTCCCTCACCCCTGACCTTCCCCAGGACGGGCTCCGGCAGCGATAATACCCACCGACCCCGTGATCGGTAACTCAGTTAGGACAGGTTAGACCAGCTTATAATTATGCCTACAGCGTTTACCTTACGCTAGCTTATGCTTGGTTGGGCAGGATGAAGTTCCAAAGGACGCTGTTTTTACCCCTTAATTAAAGCCACGAGAGACGAGGGTTTTTTTTTATATAAAAAGGTACACGTCAAAGGCGCTAGTGCCCACACCAAAGCTGCGACTGGGGGAAAAAAAGAGGGGGTAAAGGAGGGCTCCCGTCACTACTTGAAGATATCTATAAAGCTTGGCATCGTCCAAGTATCACGCGCATTAGCCTCACACCACCACACCAGCAGAAATCTTTTGAGGGGCCCAGAATTCACGCGTGGTATACTACATGCACAGGAGACGCATGCGCCAAACTGCATCTGTAAGACAGTGGAGAGCCAGATACGACGACTCCATCGAGAAAGAACGACGCTCCCTTGCAAGGGCGTCTCTCTATCGAACCCTCGGTGGCGCACAACCAACTCACCAGCCGCTCGACTGACCACACCACCACCATCATGTCCCACACCACCACCATCATGTCCCGACTGACTGTGACCACAGATGGTATGGCGTTACAACACTGTTTCCCCCCCAATCCCCACCCTGAACCACCACCCCAACCTCGTCCAATCTCGACCACAAACAATATATACACGAACTTTGAGAATCATGAAGCAAACCTCCTTCTTCGGGGGTCAAGAATATTTAAGACCAACTTCCTCCAAAATATATTTACGGGCCCACATGATGGCCGCTCACCCTTCACGATGGGGCTTCCCGCCTTCGATCCCGAGGATGACACTTGTATGAAAGTTACTTAGGTCAAGTATGGGAGCACAGGGCGCGGTAAGGAGTTGCGTGCGGCACTGACCCTCCCAACTACCGATCTAACAGTTCCCGCAGGAAAGGCTACACGCAGATACTACTCCTATTCCCAGCTAACCATTTCCAATTCCCAGCATGATCCCATTCCTACTCACGACATAAATGAACGATCCTAAACCCCTGGATGTGTTGTGTGTGAAGGTATGGTCGACCAGCTGGTCTCTTCATCAACCAGTTATCCTGCCAAACATAACCCCAACACCAGCAGGCATTTCCGGGATGGCGGTCACGCGTCCACAAGGCACCCCCAGTTGGTACTTGCCGAGGATCAGGCAGAGGACACACCTCACCCAGTAATCCCTGGATCACACACGTCACGCCACCCACAATATAAGAATAAGAAAAAAAATAAATTTACATCGACTCGAGAAAAAAAAAAAAAAAACTCTGTGGGCTAATGCACGGATCTAAACTTTGGCAAGACTGACTTTTGCCGTGGTATGACGATGGAGGTACATAAATAAAAGCAAGTATCCTCTCTCTCTCTCTCTCTCTCTCTCTCTCTCTCTCTCTCTCTCTCTCTCTCTCTAACACTCTTCCATTCACTACACCAACACCCCTTAAGCCAGGCTCCAACTTTTCATACCTCGCCTCTAGCCCTCTCAAAAGTTTAACAAATCTCTAGCACTCGAGAACTTCGCCATCACATCCAATACTCCAAAAGCTCTCTACAACTTCTCAAATACTCCGACACATCGCTAATACGTTTCCAATAGTCCTTCAAGATGCTCCAACACGTCAGCATTTTTATTGGCCTTCCACATTTTCCACACTGCACCCCAGTACTCCTCCTGTTACGTCCCGAGCATTACGGCAAGACTCGCCCAACACCTCTACAAAATCCCGTAACACAGTCCCAAACTCCTCGTAACAATGGAAAGCCACATTGGGCTTAGGTGCCGTACTCTCATACTTGTAGTATCAACATCAGTACGCTAAATACAGTCGTCTCACGGAAATGTCTGAAAGGCAAAGCTAATGGAGCCATCCCAGTAACACCCAGCCAGTACTCCTACCATACACAAAGCGACCGTCATCACGGCGCTGAACGGCGACGTGAAATACCTCCTCCTGCTATCCCCCTTAATGCAGCTTTCCTCCCTGCTCCTCCTACTCACTCTGCCCTCATTCTGTCTCCTCCTCCCCCGCCCCTCCTACGCTACCACTTCCCGGGAGAGAGGCGCCGGCCACTCCCTCCTCCAACGCTTGATCAACCTTCTAGGTTCCGCGATCTCACCTCACTGACTGGTCACGTCTAGGGCACCTGTCCCCTGCGATATGTTGTCTGATCCATCTAGAAAACAAGGGCATGAGCCAGGGTATCACGGCAGGAGCAGCATGGCTCGGTCGCACGAGGTCACAAGAGGTTACTGTCTGCTGCTATCCCCTTTCAATGCAACAGTCCTGACATACACTGGATTCTGTGTGGGATATACTCTCATATATATATATATATATATATATATATATATATATATATATATATATATATATATATATATATATATATATATATATTCTAAGTCTGTTGTTACAATTAATCAGAACATAAGTTTCTAGCTTAACCGATATACAACTCAGCCCCGTGAAACACTGTTCACATGTGCTATACACCTTATAATTCCTGCTGCTCCGCGGGCAAGCGTAAGAGGGACGCCAGGGGTAGCAGCGTCGTGCATACGATGTGTGATGGTTATGAATTTTTGGAACGCGTCTTCGTCACAAACGAATAATATCACACGGGATTTTTTTTATCACTATCATCAGTTATCTTGTTAAGAGTGTCACAAGTTCATAAATTATTAAATAAAATAGGGAATCAGATCTGGTACAACTCTCCTGGGCATCACACAGACTAACCAATGTATGGTGATCATTTTACGCTGCGGTGTTTGCTGGGGTGCCACTGAAAGCATCATTGCCTGTAAATCCCACGAGTGAGAGACGGGAGAATCAGTAGTCTTTATCGTCTAAGCCACAGCCACAGTGAAGGTGGCCGAATTACTCCCGTAATTACAATGAACTTGTTGCAGTGCCCAGGCGCGACCGGCCTGTGGCTGATTTCGTCACCAATGTCTATATAAGACAGTTGAAGTGCCTCAAGATAAGTCATCATTATAATCATTATCATAATCACTATCATCCTAACACAATCTGTGTACCAGAAGTATGTGACAACCCGCTTGGGAGGGCATTACACTGATAGCAGGTGTATGAGGCCCTCGCTGTGGACAGGGTCCCACAAACCCTAGTCACTGCGCTGCTCCGAAGCCACACAACGGACGAATTACAGACGGAGAACCACAGTGAAAATAACGTGTTATGTGTACGTGGGTTAACCCGCTTCCCTCAGAGTCAAGCTGGCCGTCAGGTAAGCAGGCAGGCAGCGATGTGCCTCCCTTGTGAACGATGGCAAGCCCAGGGTTGGGTGAGTGGCTGCGTGAGGAAACTAATGGTACCTCACTCTTAAAAGCCCACACCACACTTAAGTATTAAGGGACACTGTACACTGAGCCAGCTTCGGAAACCTGACCACTCCAGTCTTGCACTTTACACAGAGCCTCGTAAGTCACAAATCATCCAACCTTAAGTAAGCAACCAAGTTAAACACATAAAATATCTGTCCCTTGAACATGCCTGTCAGGTGGTCTCACGTTCTCCCCAAAACATTATATTCAGGAGGGAGGAATGACTGTATGGAAATTACCCTCATGAGTAATGACAGAAAGGGTTTGATGACTGATGCTTCTTTGGTTATTGTTGGCAGCAATGCCTAGAGAAGGGGATTGGACGGTACACAGCGTGATGGTAGGCGAGGTCGACTAGCGATACACGGGTGATCACATGGTGTTACACAACTGGTTATACGAAGTTCGGAGACAACATGGCGCTATACAGGTCATCATGAGAAGTTACACGGGGTAATCATGTGTCTCTACATCGGTGATCATGTGGCACTGCATGGGTGACCATGTAGCGCAACACGGAAGGTAAAAAGGTGGTACAGTGATGATCATGAAGCCAGAACGGCACATCATACGACAGTACACAGGACGACGCCACCTACAGCACTACACTTCACGGGGTGGTGGGTCCTGCTGTTGCTGCTGCTGCAGTAATTACGTTTCAGTTGAACTTCAATCTGGTGCTTTCTGGGGTCGGGCATTTTGCCACCGGAATGTTGTAATTAAACTGGAGTGCGAGAGGCCAAGCCTGCCCCGCGCGCCCCTCCATTTCCACCTGGCGTGTGGCCAGGCCTGATCCGCCCTTCTACACCACCCCAGGCGTGTGGCCAGGTCAAACCTGATCCCTGCCTCTCAATCTATAAGGCCTGTGGCCAGGCCAGACTTTCCTCAGGCCTAACCACCACGCTAGGCGTGTGGCCGGGTCAAGCCCGCCCTTCGCCTATCTACCCGTAACGCGAGTGGCCAGGCGAAGCCGCCTGACCCGTGCCACTCTATCCCCCGCAAGAGGCTGCGGCCCTTGGCTCCGGCCAGTATCTTTCCGTCCTCTTCCTTAGCTCACAAGATCCTCCCTGATTCTAGCTGGTCCTAATCCTTTAAAGTTCCTCGTAAACTCCCTACTTCATCCTGATGTTCCCTGGTTCACCTAATCCTCGCACATCTCCCTTAGTTCACCTAAGTCCCCCTAGGTTCTTGATGATTCTCTACACCCGTCCTCCATTCTTTGTGGGTCTCTCTTGGTGTTTACCGGTAATCTCATTATCCCTGGTTCTCTGATCTTCACCCATTGCTTCCTCACCATCCCGGACTTTTCCCTCCCTACTCGACTCTTGTTCTTCCTGGTTCGAACCAGCTCTCAATAATCACCTCTTGTTTTCTTTGTATTTGGCTCTCCTTTATCCCGTGCAGTTTTCCCTTGTGCTCCTCGGTCTTCCCTCTACCTTGGCTACCTTCAGTTCCTCCCAGTCTTCCTTGGTTCTCCCTAAAAGTCCCTCCAAGCCCCGTCCCCTACCCTCGTCCAGGGCCTCACGTCCATCAGTTTTTCCCGATCTCACAGTAGCATCACGTCCCTAGATTAAAAGATGATCTCTTCCACCTCCCTTCCCTTGTCTGGAAATGAATTTTTCATCCATGACTTCTACTGGCTTCACGCTGCCCATCTATATTTTGGGGTACAGCAAAAGCCGTCTCTTCTTTCATGTATTCTTTTCTTTTTTCCACCAAATACTGAAACACCTAATGAAACATACATGCTAGAAAAAGAATAGAGCCGTCTGGGTGTAACTCAGGCGTACCACACAGAATCCGACGTGCACACAGGAAGAAGCCTTGGTGCTCACGCCTAGCTTGAGCTGCCCAGGAACCGAGCACAGGGATCTGTTATATATGGTCGGAGAATCCCGTGTACAGTCCTCCCTCAGGCTTGTGAATTGGTCCGGCAACAACTTATTTATAGATCCCTCCAGAAGCCAATGTTTAGTTCCATGCAGAAGCCGGTGAACAGATGAAGGACGAGGTACAGCACAGAGACATGACTGTAATTTACCTTCAATTATAGATACAGATCCCTAGATTGTTATGATATTCTCCTCTGTCCTTTATGTCTACAGTCACCTCCCCTGTAACCTGTATGTAGCTCCCTATGACCCAATGCAAGTCTCTACATAGCTCAGGGACTAAGTACAATTCAGTGATCAGGTCTACGTACATAATCCCCCATTCCTGTTAGTCACCTCTCTAGTTTACACATATAATCCCCCTATAGCGTGTCTATAGTTCCCCGACTAAAAGCCCTATACAGTGTCCCCACGGATATATGAACATTCCCCGAGAAACCTATACATATATGCCAGACGGTTTTGCACAGCTGCTCGTGCGGGGCGGCCTCAGCAGGCCGTGGAAGTCTGGAGTCGAGGGGGGAGTGTGGAACCGTCTCCTCACCACCAGCCACACATACCTTGTAACATTGGAATGTAATATGTGTGTGACCTGGGTGTGCGGCCGCCTTAAGTTGGGCTTACGTTGACACATCCTCCCGCCGCACCACCGCACGTCGCAGCCAAGATCAAAGCCCTAAACTTGGACATTCTCGAGGCTCGCGTGCAAGTTTTATGTTGTCCTCACACTTTCTGCTCCGGTATTAAATATTTGTAGAACCTTTCTTGACGAGTCTTATCTAACAGTAAGGATTAATTGGTTCTTTTTTTTTCTTCTTTGACCTGCTTTATCTATAATCATTTCAATGTCAAACCTTCCCTTTACGTCAAGTTTTACCATAACTATTCTGCCGTATGCTACATAACTAACTCGACTCTCTACAGGTGACACTGATGACGAAATAGTCCCATTAACACATGCATTTTGTTATCTATCTGTACTGTACGTGGAAGGAGTTTCAAAACAGTCGAGCAAAATCTCTTGAACCAGTTCTACCATCATAAAACCTTTTCCACTTCAGTAAGCTCTTAACATTTTATCATTTCCTATCCTATAAAAGTTTCTTTTCTTTTTAATTTCACGTTATGGTCTCTAGAGGTTGTCCTATCCCTGCCTCTCTGGAGGTAGGAGGCAGGGATGAGCATTATCAAGTTGATCTGAAAACTCAAAAGGTTATGATTGGGTCACCTCACTCTCACCTCTTCCAGGGTGAGCAATTTGAGGCCTCTACCCCTTAATTCCAGTACCATCTTTGTTGCCCTCCTCTGGATCCTCTTTACGGAGGGTCAATAAACCTGGGAAGCATATTCAAAATTCCGGCCTCATACAGCATGTGAACAGTTGGCTGAATACTTCCTTATCAGTATTACTGAATGTCTTTTCTAACATTCCCCCAGCGGACAGTTTGTCTCCTCTACTATTCTAACGGTGTGGGACTCAAGCGACAGGATAGGGACGATGTCAACTCTCAAGTTCTCCCTCAACACGCAGATTCCTGCAGCTTACTTCCTGCAACGGTAATTTTCATCCCCAGGCCTTCCTTTAGTGTGTCCCATCCTCATTACTTTACATTAACTCGGCTTAAATTTCATCAGCCATGTGTATGACCGACTCTGGAGTCAAAGTCCCCTTGTGAGCTCATGCAATCCTCCTCACTTTTCACTCTCCTCATGACATCTGCATCATCTGCAAACATAATTAAGCCAGAGTCCATACCTTCAGGGCAAATCATTTACGTAGATCCAGAACGGCAGCTAACGGTCCTCGAAGAGAAACCTCACGGCACTCCGCTGGCGACCTCGACCCATTTCAAGAAGGCTCCACTCACATGCGTCCACTGTTCCCTTCTGCTACGATAATCTACACATCTAAGGAGTCCCACCTTTATTCCTGCCTGGTCATCCAATTTCTTAATCAGCCTCCCATGCGGTACAGCGTCAAATGCTTTCTTGCAGTCCAGATACGAACTGTCCACCCAGACTTACCCGTCGTCTACATCTCGTTTATATCCAAGAGGTTCGTCATCTATGACCTTTCCCTGAAACCATGTTGTCTCACTGAGGTCATTTCTGTGCAATGTTATCAACCGCTTATCATATCACCAGCACCTTACAAACCACACTTAACAAGAAGGGCCGGTCGGTAGTTCATCGCCTCTTCCCTGTCTTATTTCTTATTGATAAGTTTGAAGTTTGCCCTTGTCCACTCCCTTGACACTTTGCCTTTCCCGAGCGACGTCTTGAACGGTATTTCAAACGGTGACATTTCACCAGGACCATGAACCTTGCACGTATGGGTTAAGACTAGTATTCTGTTCTTTGTTCTTTTTTTTTTTCTTTTTTCAGAGCATCACATTACTTTGTAAGACTTCCTTCCCATTATTCCATCTCACCAGTGTTGGGGCTACAGTGTCTTCCACGTGAGCACTGTTTTGAACCTGTCCTTCAGTTCCCCACATAACCTTACATCGTCATCTAGAACTCTTCCCTCTGAATTCCTCAGCGTGAGTGGCTGCTCTCAAACTGACTACTTGATCCTGTTGAATTTATGAAGAAGGTCTGGATTTTCTCCTGCATTGTGTAAAATATTCCTCTATAAGTATTTTGTTCCTTTTTATCGTGCTCTTTCTTTTTTTCCTCTGTGTGTGTGTGTGTGTGTGTGTGTGTGTGTGTGTGTGTGTGTGTGTGTGTGTGTGTAATTACCTATTCATACTGTACAAGGAGGGAGATTTGCATTCGTGGGGGTCCCCGTCTCTTTAACATTCTCTATCATCATACTTCTTAAATTTATGTGTGCTGGCTGCGTGCGTGCGTGCTGCGTGCGTGCGTGCGTGCGTGCCTGCGGACCAACAAAAGATGATTGACTGGAGCGCTAATCCAGCCCCCAGCTCCTGGGTACATGCTAACATCACTCTACAAGTGATTATTACTAACACTGGTGGGCGAGGCGCTAACAGACCAGGCAGTTATGACACGGGGTCGGAGGACTTGGCGGGGGGTCGGACACAGGGTCGGAGCACTTTGGTGGGGGGCCGGAGGACTTGGTGGCAGTCCAGAGGACCTATGACCCCTGTACTACCAGAGTCATGGCCACTAGTTATCATCAGCACGACGATTGTGGTACAACCATGGCGTTCAACAACCACGGACAATGATGTCAGTATTACAAGCTGAAGCCTTCGAACAGCTTTTGAATACAAGGACGGGTGGCACATAGCTAACTGTAAAAGTTAGCTATATATATATCTATATATATATATATATATATATATATATATATATATATATATATATATATATATATATATATACACCACAGGGAGAGTCTGTGCCTTGTAGCAAGGGCCACATAAAGGTCATAAATTCTAAACATCATAAACATAGAGAAATACATTTCTCTCGATGGGTTTATGTCCACCATACAGAGAGGTATACTGCACGACCCGCAGTGCAGGATATATATCATGCACCCATTGTTGGCCAAGACTTTTGTGTTCACTCTGAAGTCTCCTACCAGTGTCCAAGAGCCAGCTGACCTGAATTCTATCTCCCTCTCCTATTGTTACTTTATTTAGAAACATAAATGCTTACACACACACACACACACACACACACACACACACACACACACACACACACACACACACAAAGAGGCTTTAATCTTGATTCAAAATGATGAATAATGAACGTCTGTTCCACGAGACGAAATCAAGATGGGGCCCAGTGACTACGTCCAGACTACAACTACCCTCTCACAGTAGTTGAACGAAATGTACAGCAACTCGCTCCTTGGTTGTGATGTTGGTGTTCTCTACATACATTTCCCCACTAACCACGAGACAACCTGAGCAACACGCGCGACCAAAGGGAGTCACTGGAACCCACAGTCGGGTGAGCAAGGGCTACATTGGTCGGCCCACACACTCAACTGCTACATTTATATATCCTCAACACGTGGACACCTGAGGCGCGCTCTTCATCAGCTCATGATTACAGCGAATTTTCCAGCCTAAATAAATTCATTTACATAATTTTCATTTCCTTCATAAAGTATTGTGATCACAATCATTTCCGCGTAACGAATTGCGTCACGGCCCTCATTAGCCAGTAATTACCTTTCTCAGTTTTATGGTGCTCAAGTTACACAGAGCGGGCGCTGCGGCCTCCTGTGTCAACACACATTCATCTGGCAGTGTACATACCCGGCCTTGGCCAACTACACCCTCGCCCCACCTTCAGATGACTTACGTGCCTATCATGAGTTTCATCAGGCCTGGGGCCACAGGTGCTACCAGCCCCACGACTGCTGCCAGCCCCACGACCAGACGAGCTACCAGGCCGACGACGACCATGCTCCTCGCTGTCACTCCGGACTGTAAGCTGAAACGAACACATCAGCGTCGACAATCAGACCTCCTGGCCATCGTCTTTACATTCTTCGTAGACTCGAGACACTTGGGCTCCCTGCATCTGATCGTAAAGGACATCGACGCAACTCTTCATTCCTCCACGACTCACCTACGCCTCCTAAGCCTGATCCTCCTCCCTACTCACCTCACTTCTGGGATTTGGACATAACATGAAAAGAAGGACATACAAATTTACCCTTGGTCCCTCCTACACCAACTATTAACAGGTTTTCAACACTATTTCTAAACTCTCTCTCTCTCTCTCTCTCTCTCTCTCTCTCTCTCTCTCTCTCTCTCTCTCTCTCTCTCCATTACCTGGATCTCATGCGACGGTTCAGGGAAGGAGTGGCAGCACCGTTCTCGCCACCGTCACCTCCTGCTACCTGACATACCACGTCCCCGAGTTGCACCTCGGCACCACGACTAGGTAAGAGTCCCTTTGTGCTCGTACAGACCACTACACGAATAATGCCACATCCCAACCACAGTGAACATACTCACTAATCATTAGATTGCCACCCCGATGCTTGTGTAAATACGGCCTGTTTAACTCACTTCCCCCTTTCACTGCCCCATTATACACACTGTATTTTGTCTGTACATTTTCAGTCTTCTGCTGCAATTAATCGAACAAACCGAACGATACTATTATCGTTACCAAATCATTATTATATTAATCATCATTATTACATTAATCTCATTATTACAATTATAATCAATAACATTATTATCATCATTACAGTATTATCATTACTGAGTTCAGAGCCAGACATACTAGCAGCATGAGGGCCGAACATGGGTACGTGAGCCAGGGCCAAGACCGACCACCACGCAGGCCTCAAGGTCCTGACGATGCCCGAGCTCAGGCCGGCAAAAGGTAGGCCAGGCGGGTGGAGAGGACGCTAAGAATGCCTCGCCTGAGTGCTGCCTGGAGGGATGGGCTTCAGGAGTTGAGGCATTTTGGAGGGGGGGATTTGTTGGTGGGCTCCTGGGAGTACAGTGATCTAGAGGACGTCGTGCAATACACACGGAAGCACGACCGCTGCAGAACCGCGGGCTAAACCGAGATGCTATGTTGCATGCAGTCATGCAAGCGGCCGCGCGTGCCCTCCACAACCGCGGCGGGCGCAGGCCAACACCCCCAAATTAAGCCCCACGTTCCCTCTACTTCGCCCTAATTATCAAAATAAGAGTCGTTATTAGCGGGGGGGAAAATACACATTTTGTTTTAAATACGGCAATTAATTTCTGGCCAATAAATTCGTGTGGAGGCCAGGAGGCGGGGGTGGCGACGGTGCACCTTGCCGCCCCGCCATGATTTATATTTCATTACGAACCAACAACATGTTATGCTGATAACGACGGCATCCATCTTCCTCCGGCCTCTCATTTCCCTCCCTCCCACCCACCTCCATCCTGCTCCTCCGTCCTCCACCGGCCCATTTCCCTCCCTCCTTTACCCCTCCATTTCATTTCTCCCGAGTCCGCCAGCCTCTCCCTCCCTCCCCCATCCTTTTCTTCTCTCGTCCACCACTCTCTCATTTCCCTACCTCCCTCCCTCTATTCCATTTCTTTCTCGTCCGGCAGCCCCTCATTTCCCTCCCTCGATCCTCCCCCGCCATCTTTCCTCTCTCTCTCTCCTCTCTCTCTCTCTCTCTCTCTCTCTCTCTCTCTCTCTCTCTCTCTCTCTTCCTTCCGTAAGGTCCTAGTTATTTACCCACCTCCACAACCCTCCCTCCCTCCGTCTCTATAACCGTTGTTTTCCTTCACGCTTGGCTTCCTCATCCCACGGTGGTGCGTCCAGAGAATGACGTAAGAGGCGGGAGAGGGGCAGGCTTCTAACCCACTCACAGAACCCCCGTCGGTCCCTTAATGGGAGTCGGATCAAGAAGCGGGACCATATATGATGAATCTACGGGTCTCGATGAAGGGGAGGTTCAGCCAGGTCACGTGGGAGGACCTTACCGCGCTGTCTACCACAGACCCCGAGACAAGAGAGCTAAGGTCATCCTATACGACTGGCATCTTGAGAGATCCTCCAGCAGCTAATGCAGCAAATCTTCCCCATGAATGACCACAGCTACACGTACATAACAAAAAGACACTGTACATACTATACATAACTGATCATATGAACTATTCAGGTGCAGAGCAGCGTTGAGTCAAGCAGGTTTCCCCCTTCCCAGGTGAGAGCAAGACCGAGCCACCCCTCCATCTACCTTCTCCTATACGTGCAACTCTCCAACATGCACGCATTTTCTTTACCCCTGGAGCACGACGGTTAAAGGCGCCACTCTCGAGTGTGGGGAGCGCCTGATCTTTGAGCCGATTCACAGGGGTCAGGTTAAGGACAGGTCGTCATGCCCGCATAACGCCGTGATCAAGGGTCGCACCGGCGTTCTGAAGGGGTTAATGACAACACACACACACACACACACACACACACACACACAAACACACATATATACATATACATATATATATATATATATATATATATATATATATATATATATATATATATACATATATATGAAATTGCATCTGGCGCATTCGGGATCTTGTGATATGCTGAACCTGTATATAAATAATGTGGAAAGATGGGTGGAGTCAGAACGGAAGACCTGAAAATGTCACCCGTGTTTGTCTGGGGAGTGTCGTTTCAGACAAGTGTATGCCTGGGGTGTATTAAAGTTTGACCCTAAGCCACTACCGTCGGTACTGCGGAACGATTTCACTATCCTCGGCGTCCAAACAGACCCGGCAGGGGGAAAATACAAATACAAGGAGTTTCCACTGCATTAAAAAAAAACAATAAAAATGGACATGAACTTTAGATTTTACTTTACTACGATATAAAAAGAAAGAAAGCATAAATGGAAATGGTTATCATAAAAAAATAATATAAAACACCTGCTTATTATTCTTATTAACATAACACAAACACTGTTCATCAAATGATTTAATTTTAGATGTATCCATTCTCTAAACCACCGGCTTCCTACTGGCAGACGGGCAGCCTCCCTGCATTACCGAGATCAGTAAGACATCTATCATAAACAGGATTTTTATCCCCCATACTATCACTGTCGATGGGTCTATCGGATCAAAACCCTACAAAACACGAAAGAAGGAATAGGAGCAGAGCAACGCACCCGCCCTCGACGATGTCTGAACAAGAACTGAAGGCAGAGGGACCCACGTGAACGTATACATATGGTAACCAAGTAAAACAAATGAACTTCGAGAAGCGTTAGGTCTGACAGACCCATGGATAACGTTCCAAGGTTAAAGCAGGGTTCGAAGAGGGGGGCCGCCAGTTGTTTTGCGCTTCTCGAATAATTACAATGTCAATATGTTTTCCCCGTGTTTGTTGGGGAAGGGATAGATCTGCAAGTATAGTTTACTGAAGTATGAGGAATAGATGGGGTTTCTGCATCTGCCTGGGGACTGGTCGTTCGTTATCATATCATCTGTTTATCTATCTATATCTAGGGTTACAGTCCTGACCACCGGTACCACGAAAAAAAGTCTTTAAAAACCTCCTGGATTGACACCAAAGCCAAGAGTACGATATCCAGCCCGGCAGTCCACAGAGGAGCTTTCTATGAACATACACGAGGGAGCAGCGCGTCTATAACAATAACCGACACGGGGCAATCTACAGACAATACCATTCCCTGTCCACGTGCCCGAGCTGAGTGTGTGTGTGATAGAGAGCAGGCAGACTGTCCCGCGCTGGTGGGAGAGGCGGAGGGAGGCAACCATCAGAGTAAAAGCTGTGTTTGTACGCATCAGAGTAAGGGATGAAGGGGGGCAGGCCGGCCGATGGAGTGTCAACACAATACCCGCCACAACCAGCTGCCGCCGATAGTCCTTCTAAAACCCCATCCTGAACTCTGGCTCTCACACCAATGCTACACCACAGCTCTTACACCAACGCCATACCCCCACCACTCACGTCCCTACTATACTCCTCCAGGATCTTGCTTCCTTTCCTTACATCTCTAAGCTCTGGAACTCTACCCTCCCATGCCTTTTCACAAAAACTAAGACCTGGCACATTTTAAAAGACAGGTTCTTCACTTGCTCCAAAATTCGTAAATACTTTCCCCTTGTCTCTTTTTCCCTCCTTTCATTAACCTCTCTATATCTCAATTAAGGCCTGGCCTTGATGTGGACTTTTATCCGTGACTGAAACCTTAAATGTAAAAAGGAAAAAAAAAAAAATAAAATCTCAGCCCCTAAACACACCAGCTTTCACACTAACACTGCATACCTTCTTTCACACACCCGGACTTTCACACCAACGTTACACGCTCGTGCATAATATTTACCAGTAATGTCATGAATCACTCCGGTAATGGAGGGAGGGATGGGCTTCATGAATTGAGGCATTTTGGAGGGGAAGGATTTGTTGGTGGGTTCCTGGGAGTACAGGAACATCAGTCATTTTACCTTCACGTGACTGTCACTGACAACAACATCAGTCATTCTACCTTCACGCGACTGTCAGTGACAACAACATCAGTCACTCTCCCTTGACGTGACTGTCACTGACAACATCAGTCACTCTACCTTCACGCGACTGTCAGTGACAACAACATCAGTCACTCTACCTTCACGCGACTGTCGCTGACAGCAACATCAGTCACTCTACCTTAACGTGACTGTCACTGACAACAACATCAGTCACTCTACCTTCACGTGACTGTCACTGACAGCAACATTAGTCACTGCCTGAGCCAACAGGGCAACCCCTCCCCCATGGAGAGCCATACGAGCAGCACCAACACTGGCACATGGCAGGTGATTTATACCTCGGGGCAAATATTGGAATATAGGGCCAGCGTGGCGCCGCAGCCTCCTCTCCAAACACTCACACTCACCACACCCCTACCACCCCATTCCACACCCACCACGCTCTATACACAAGACTCAACACCCTCCTCCACCCCTACCACGCTCTATACACAGGACTCAACACCCTCCTCCACCCCTACCACGCCCTATACACGGCATTCAACACCCTCCTCCACCCTTACCAAGCTCTAAACACCGCACTCAACACCCGTGCCACAGACGGTTATATCCGCCAGATCATACAAATCACATCACATCCTGCCCTCTACACAAAATCGTTCGGTTATCTACACACTTCCCATTTCCACTTTAGCGTTTACGCTTTTACTCACACACACACACACACACACACACACACACACACACACACACACACACACACACACCACACACGAACACGTGGTCCTAAGTGCGGCAGTCGGCCCACATCCACTCCCAGCCGTTAATCCTCCCTTTCGGGGTTGGTCGATAGATGGGGTAGCTGGAACAGGCTGGGGTGCATATACATACCTGGCCACGCAGTCACTATCCTCATCTACTCTACTCTCCTCTTGTTTGGATGCGTCTCTCCCAATCACCACCTAAAAGCTGACCCACCCGCCCACCCACCACCACCACCACCACGAGCCCTTTCATCCCCTCACGTCTAACCTATGGACCAAAAAACGTGTCCCTTTCTATTTTTCCCGATAAATCCTACCCAACCAAAAGAGAGCCATGGATGTGTCCAAAGCATGTCAGCAAATACATGAACATGCTCCTACGAGCGACATGTTTACCATGCATGGTCAAGCAGTACGTGATATACTAGCCACACACTTTACTACTATGCCATAACAAGCCTCGCGCATCTATCTGCCTGTACCCTGACGGAGTGGTCGTGGCTGCTGCAGACCACAGACGGTGGTCGCTTAGAAACCAAATATGGCGAAGCTGATTATTTTAATGAGTGAAAGCAAGGAAAAGGCACGCGTAACTTACCAGAGTGACGCGACACCCGTACAACCAGTCCTTCACACGTACCTGAAAACAGATGCAACAGTCAGTAGAGTTAAGGTATAACATGCTTAACTCTAATCATACAAACACATGTAACTTCAAACTTACGCTTAATGATATACATTTCTTCTCTTTCAATAAGATTATCTCAGCTGCAAGTTTTAATTGCATCAAAGTATGCAAACGAGATGTAATATTCCTTGCTTCTAACATCGACAAAACGGGACTCGATCCACGTCTTGTAACTGAAGGAGGAAGTTGAAGTAAAAGTTACTCAGGAGACGTGGGAGCGAGATAATGGGTGAGACAACCGGCAGGATGAGCTCATACTAATGAGGGGGAGTTGACACGACGCAGGAAGAGGAAGAGAATGGGCGAGGCGGATGAATTCACCTGGGCGAAGGAACGGGGCCGGTGAGCTGAACCGGCTGGTGAAAAACAAGGCTGCAAGAGGGACGAGGCAGAACTAATGCCGGGAGAAAATAGCAAAATGGAGCAAGTGGGGGGGGTGGGGGGGGCAGAGACAGGACCCCGTGGGCCGTGGGCACACACCGTGAGCGGCCCACTTCTCTTTCCACTATACCGTATCGTTGACATACACAGCCACAGATTGGCATCTCTTTACTACACGTCATAACGTACACTCGGTGGATAAGGCAGCCGATACGAGGGTTGTCCGCGGAGTCAAACAAGGACAAGACGAAACAGAAACAAACCCAAGGATTGCGAGGCACTAGTGAACCAGCAGCACGGACCATCATCACTCTCAGCCAGACATAATGTGAAGTCTCATGGTTACTCGAGTCAACGTTAAGAATGATGGATCAAGTCAATACCGGTGAGCTCCTAAATAAGACGCCCAAGATAAGCTTTTTCAAGATGGGCGTGCCTGCAAGCATGGCCGTTAGCCTCCTCCAGAGAACCGTTGCCACAAACAATACTGCGCCCGGCCAACCAGCATATCACACACGGGACACAAAAACCCTCTCGTATATTACGTATTCATGAAGTCATTAACTGAACAAGGACAGGCGAGAAATTTTGCTGGTGGTGGGGAAGGTGGAGGGGATGAGAGTTGGGGAGTTAAGGCATCGACGAGAGGAGGGGTGACCGGAGGTAATGTGAGGGGGGAGGTTCCTAATGGAAAGAGGAAGGAGGGTTAGAGGAAGGAGTTGGTTACCAAGCAAAGGGAGACTCACCAAAAGCTTTACTCTCATTCCAATGTTCAGGTCAAGACGACCATCAAGACGTGTACCTTTACCAAGAGGAACTCTACAACAGAGTCATCACTGCAGGGTTACCTTGCCACGTATGATCAAAAGAAAAATATAATGTCTACGAAAGCTCCTGCTTAGCGACTCGGTCAACTGAACGGAACTGACAGGTTATTTCAGACAAACTTGCCATTTCAGCTTCCCCAGCTAGATATAGAGGAGCTATCCATACCACTTATGCCTCTTTCCGTAGACCAAACCGGTTACGGTGGGTGGCGCTGAGTGAGGAGCCGGCCAGCCAGCCGCCCGCCCGCCCACACACACACATACGGCGGTCGGGCTGAGTATTGGTCGTGGAGGAAAATATGGAATTCTCATCACGGGGAGGATCCAGGGGCATGATTTATAACGGGCCAGGTTGTGACGGATGGCACCGTCGGCGCTATATATGAGGAGGGCCCGGCGCGCGGGTCAGGCCGTCCCAAGCCTGGACTGTCTTCAAGGGCAGGACCCCTACGTAGCCTCCGCACACTGACCAGCAATCATCAATTTCTTCGGCCTCATATCACCCAGACATTCCCCTTTCCACAGAAAAAGGTAAGAAGCGCAATAAAGACTAAAGCAACTTAGTATTCCGAAAAAGTGCTCTTGTCTAAACTTTCCACATGCAAAATGTACATTTATCTTTACTATTTCTTTCTGACTGGACAGGCGCAGGGTGGCAGGTGGGTCACACGGTGCACGACTCCACTGACGAAGGAGCTCTGTGCGTGAGACGGTGTGTGCACGAGATAAACGGCCAATGTCCGTCAGGTGGCGAGAGCAAGTGGTCGATTGTGAGAGTGATGCGCACGTAGCAAAGTGCACATGAAATACGTGTATGCAAAAGTTGGCGTGTGCGTGACATCATGTCGGCATGAAATGACTCAGACAGCATGTGCATAAGAATGACGGCGTGTATAATATACAGGACCAGAAGTGTCCAGCAACGAGACGTGCGCTGTGCCTCAGGGCGTCCAATAAATCTATAGGGGTAAAGAATATTAAAATTTTGCCCGCGTCTGCGAGGAGAGAGTGGTGAAAAAAGGAGGCGGGAGAGACATCCTTAGGAGGAGGTAAGGCCGTAGACACGAGGGTAAAAGAGAGGATCTTATAATTAGCAGGGAGTTCTGGAAGGGGTAGGAAATGTGTTCCGACGACAGAAGTTATAACCTGTGCAGTGAAGAACAGCCCTGGGCCAGGACTGGACTGTGAGTATGGCGTGCACCAGTTAAAACCAACAATAGCATCGAAAAACGAGTGACAAGGGGGGAAAAACTTCCTACAAAGGGAGTGGCCTTCCCGCGAGCGGGGGAAATGTTTCTAAAGAGGCCAGCGACTACCTGCAGGATCAAAGCCGATTCTGTGGACCGCGCTTCAAAGATTGGAACAAAACGATTCCATGATTGGTACGGGAAGGGGTAGGGGATACTGTCAACCAGTGGGGGGGAGGCCGGAGACCGGAGACTTGTGCTCACCGACCCTGCTAACTGCTGTGTCATCAACCCCCTACGGCAGCGCACCAGGTGGTCCGCCTCCAGAAAATTATAGGGCAGCCCCAGGTCACCCTCCTGGCTCAGACCAGCGATGTGATTTGCTGCACCACACGCTGGTGGGGTGGGCCTGAGAAGGGACCAGCGTAAGACTAAACCCCTAGAACCTGTCACCAGCCTCAGAGACAACACATACACTTCCACACACAATACCATACAACAGCTGCACCTGTGACAGTGAGAAAATTACTGCAGTCACCGAGCGAACGACATAACACACACACTTCCACACACAATACCATACAACAGCTGCACCTGTGACAGTGAGAAAAGTACTGCTGCAGTCACCCAGCGAACGACCAGGATCTAACACATTAATCACTTGGGCACAACCCCACGAGCCTTGAGCACGACGATGCAATCCACGGATACGGCAGACTGATCATTTACCTCACCAATAAGGATCAGCTCAAGAGGCCAGGCCATCCTGTCCGAGAGTTGTTCCCTCCGTGATGAGGGGTCTTCTACCCGCTGCGGTCTGAGGTCGTACCGAAGCGTTCGAGAGTATAACAACCCAGAATCCCCTGAGCAGGGGTGCTGCAAGGCCCGCACAGGGGCACGCTAGAGGCCAGCACTCATGTCACGTACATAAAAAAAAATATTCACAATAGTTACCCTGAACTTCTTAAAACACCATGTCCCTACCTACATGAAATATCTAACACTGCATCATTAGTCATACTTGTATATACAAGTCTACTTCTAGCTGGTGCTGTAAATGAAACTTTTATCTAATATTTTTCTTCAAATTCTCTGGAGTGGGTCCAGCAGAGCCCAGAGACCTTCCCCCAGTGCCATTTCCCCGTGTTTACCCTATCAATATACTCGCTCTTTACCAATACACTCCATCTCCTCTCCATCTTCCCTGTATGTTTTACACTTACCTTTTACACTGCAACTCTTCCTTCCCGTCTTGCCTGTATATCTTGGTTTGTCGGTTTCCTTATGTGTCTGTCTGTCTGTTACGTCTAACAATACCTCATGGCCGCATTCAGGCCTAAAGAAAAACGATCATAACTAACAGAAGATGGTGATTACCTACGGGTGCAGGATGACAACGGGAAAGGGGAAACATTAACGGCAAAGAAAGATAAAGGTTGGCGAAAGAAGAAGCAGGACACATCAACACAGTAGAGAGACAGCAGCTGACAAACCAGGCATCAAGGGAAATCAACGGTAGCGGGTAGAGATCAAAGTTTGCGGGACACAATGGTTGACGGAGCAGGCAACGGGAGACATCAACAGTGACAGCATACCACCACATGGCTAGAGGGGACACAACAGCGATAGAGGGATACATCAGCGGAAGAGGAACACAACATCAGTCCTGCGAGGCAAGGGACGACAATACTTAGTTAGACTCTGTGTTTGTGGAAGGTAACGGAAGACAAACACTCAACGGCAGACACATGGGGAAGCGGAAGGGAACGGGGGCAGCGGTCTGTGGGGGAGGGAGCGGAGGCTATCTTGAGGCTCATCATTATGGAAAATCAATTGTTAGGCATAATGCATAATGAAGGTCAGATAGGAGGCGGCCACACCTCCCCTACCAGGAGGCCCGCACCTGCCCAAGCAGGCGGCCCATACCTGACCCAGCAGGTGGCTCACGACTGCCGAAGCAGGTGGCCTATGCCTGACCCAGCAGGTGGCCCACACCTGTCCCAGCAGGCATTCTATACCTGACCCAGCAGATGGCCCACACCTGCCCCAGTAGGCGGCGTATACCTGACCCACCAGGTGGTCCACACCTGTCCCAGTAGGCGGCCTATACCTGATCCAGCAGGTGGGCCACACCCGGCATACACCTGCTGCAGTAGGCGGCCCACACATTTCCGTCACTCACTGCTTTCCTCTCAGATCATCAATACATGATCAGAGCAAGTAAACAACTCCCACATCGTTAAGCTCAGCTAGAGACTAACTCCAGCATCTCAATCATGTGAAATGAAGATAAACATTCCAAATCCGAGTGTTTCCATTACGACGAAGAGAAAACACACAGAATGAACTGGCCACTTGCAATCACAGACACAAAACTCCTATTAACAACTGTAGGTTTCAGAAAGGCTCGAACATGTTTCTATATATACGAGAGAGAGAGAGAGAGAGAGAGAGAGAGAGAGAGAGAGAGAGAGAGAGAGAGAGAGAGAGAGAGAGAGAGAGAGAGAGAGAGGGGTTAGGTCAGTGCGTGTTTGTGTATATAACAGTGTATGTGAGATTACTTATTTGTGCCAATAGAAAGAGAATTTTACACAACGGGGAACCCTTTCCCTGACCCTTTTAGCTGGAGTCTTTAGTGTCCAACTTCTTTTGTAATGGCAAGGACTGAAAGAGGGGCCACGGAACGCGGGTGACAACATAAATGCTTTAGTGGTAGGTAAAGAGCTGATGTAGCTTAGGGCGAGCTGCCACAAGTGGTGCAGGGTTACGGTAAGGTGAGGCGAGGCGAGGTGAGGTGAGGTCAGATGATGATGGCTCCTGTGTCACTAGTGTAGGTGTAGGAGGTATCGTAAGTGTCTCGGTGTGCCGGTGTCGGTGAGCTGAGCATGAACCTTTGTGTTCCTCCTCCCCGACAGCTAAGGAATTGCAGTTGACCCCTCTGCTCTGAACCCCAGCACTCGCACCTCTCCCCCACACTCCTCGTTCACTCTCCATTTAACTTTTTAGTCTCATTCGACACAACCAAAGTTTCCAGGACACGGCTCCCCCGTACCCCACCCGGCTGGCCATGGCACTTCAACTGCCTCGAACCCAGCACGGCAGTACCTCCCACTTCAACTGCCTCGAACCCAGCAAGGCAGTACCTCCCACTTCAACTGCCTCGAACCCAGCACGGTAGTACCTCCCACTTCAACTGCCTCGAACCCAGCACGGCAGTACCTCCCACTTCAACTGCCTCGAACCCAGCACGGCAGTACCTCCCACTTCAACTGCCTCGAACCCAGCACGGCAGAAGCTCCCGTCACCGATCAGAGTCGTTCGTCCAGCACAACAAGACCGTCTTCCTCGTATTACCCACCAACTTACGTCTAGAACCCTAGGACTGTTTTCCTCTCACCTCATCCCCAACACCCTAGAATCGTCAATTCCTCCTCTTCACCCCTTATCACCTCTTCCTCTACGCTTTCCTCTTCCCTTTCCTCCCCAGCCCCGCTACTAGCCGATCGGCCCATATACCCCATCGTAGGTAACCCAACCACCCCGCTTAACCCTCTCATTCACTATCACCATCACCAACCACACAACCATCACCACCGCCACCTCCAAACCACCCCCCTTCAACCCACTTACTGACCTCAGCCGCCCCACTCAGTCAGGCCAGCACAACGTCGGTGAGGAGTGACTGTGGTTGATTTACGACTACAGACCTGAGATATTAAACCGGAACCCAGGAGGCCAAAAACTCAGAGCCCGATGATTTATGGATGTCCGGGAACGACAAGAAATAGTTAAGATTAAGCATAGAGAAGGAGGGTCAGGGTATATATGAGGGAGGCTCCGTGTGAGGATAGCCACATGGCCTGAGACATCAACCTCCTCTCTCTCTCTCTCTCTCTCTCTCTCTCTCTCTCTCTCTCTCTCACACACACACACACACACACACACACGTAATCATTTTTCTCGTGAGCAGCTACTTCATATCTACTGGGGTTCTATTCGCCTTAGTATGAAGTACTGCCCACAAATCTGGGATGGCTCATCCTCCTCCCTCTATAAATCAGAGTGGAATCAAAAGCCTTCGTGGTATAACCTCCCTTCATCCATCCCTCTCCGTGCGCCGCGATGGTCTTGTTCCCTCCCGATTTGAAATGTATTACTTCGGCCACTGTTCTCGGGAGTTGTCTGCCCGTGTCACTAACCCCCGAGGTTTCGACCCGCGGCACGCGTTTGGCTGCTGCTTCCTAGTTTCTGTGTGAAGACCCGCCACTCGAGGATGAGCTGTTGCGATGCCTCCTGCTTCCCTCGAACAGCTGAGCCGTGGAATCATTCTCCCACTCGAGTCCTTCCCTCTCCCTAGAGGATTTCCTCCTTCACGAGTCAGGTCTACAAGCACCTGCGGAGCCCTGATTAATCTCTACTTTCAATTTCTTCTTTCACTCTAGATCGCCTTGACTGGGGCATGGTTGGCCCTCGCCATGTCAGTCACTATAACACACACACACACACACACACACACACACACACACACACACACACACATATAAATTCTAGCAGTATGCAGGAGCTGCGTGATAGTACAGGGAGCTTAACTGATGGGGCGCCACGAGCGCAGAACTCCCTGGAAGTATTGTGCAAATTGGTAGTTACACACAATCATTACCATCAATATCATTATCATCATTACTATCATCATCATCATCATCATCATCATCATCATCATCATCATCATCATCATCATCATCAAAACTATTAAAAAAAAAAAATCCAGGGGGATGGAGGGGGGGAGAAAGTATACGCCCCACATATCTCCCGCCTGTCCTTGAAGGCGACCAAGAGGGGCGGGAACAAAGGACTGGAAATGCTAACCCCCCTCACCACTACTGGCATTATCATCTGATAGCACGAACAAACGAGAGGGCCAAGCCAGTAGACTTCCGCGAAAACAACTTATTACCCTGCGTGTGTGACGAGGTTTATACGTATGTGTGTGTGTGTGTGTGTGTGTGTGTGTGTGTGTGTGTGTGTGTGTGTGTGTGTGTTTGTGTGTGTGTGTGTACGTGTGTGTGTGTGTGTGTGTGTGTGTGTGTGTGTGTGTGTGTGTGTGTGTTTCCATCCCTAATTTTTCCTCGTATTCCGCGTTAGTAATGTGACGCCAAGAATAAACTGAGAATGGGCTTCATTCACTCACATGCATTCTCTAGCTGTCATGTGTAATGCACAGAAACCGCAGAAACCGCTTTATATACCCTGGTTCAGTCACTTACTGCACGTCGCCCCCCTATATACAACATCCCAGGTCTTTCTCACATACAGCTTCCTATACATGTTATACCTACCCCTGTAAGACGATGATGATATCGAAACACTTTTTTCACGGCGTCCGATTCTCATTACTTGGCATTGCTGGCTTTGAACTTCATCAACCACGTACCAAGACGAACTCTGCAGCCCGTAAGGTTCCCATGTTAACTGATGCCAACTCCTGCACGATTTTCACTTGACTCCTGCGCCTGTGTGTGTGTGTGTGTGTGTGTGTGTGTGTGTGTGTGTGTGTGTGTGTGTGTGTGTGTGCGTGTTAACATTCTGTTGATATCCTTTGACTTATCTCCCAACAACGTCAAGCTAAATACACCGATCATTACACAATGAAACAGCTTCACGTCAACACTTACGGAAAAAAAAAATAATACAACAGCAATAAAAATATAGACTATAACAAAAAGAAAAAAAAACACATTTCAAAATTTTTATCTCCAAAAGTTACATCATGACGGGGAACTCACTCCATCACCGTCATACCCCCAGAGCGAATATATCATTTGCAGCTGCCACTGTGGGTGCATCTGTATACACCTGTAGCTTCGTCCAATCATCATGAGACGTCTTCATCTGTCATTTTACGTGTGTGGGAAAAACTTCTGGGTTTCGTTAACGGATATTTCTGGTATATGGGGGAACCTGTTTACCTTCGGCGCTGCTTCACTTGTAACCTCTTGGGGAGTTCCATCTTCTGTGTTCACTGCACTAACCACTGGAACACCACCTTATGGCTTCTGTATACGACGTTGTGAACCTTCAGCACGATGGTACGACCTTATTCAACCATGACGGCCTGACCTCTGACCTGACACTTAAGTGTAAGGCCACAGATAATACCATGATAACAAAAAGGTCGTACCGTCGAGACCAAGGAGCTGATGTGTCGCATTAAATGTTAAGCAAACACGAAATTCTCACTCTTTATCTTTTATCTTTTTATACTTCATACATCTTTTTTTTTTCTTCAGCCTCAACTTTTACTGATATTCCTAGAATCTTGACAGGACACATTATGCAATTCTAAAATTTGAGTGGAGGCGCATTTCTATTCAAAAACCACAACTTTTTAGGATATGGTGGCCGCCGTCTTTCACCAGCCTGGACCCAGCACGAGATGTGGGGGGGGGGGGGGGATAATGATGCCTCTGAAACCACCGTCAGGTACGTGTACGTTCAGGCTAATTATGAACCACGGACTGGGGACATAAGCCCCTAAACCAAAGAACAAGCAACTGGCCTCTTATCAAGACGCATCTCCCACAAGTGTGTATCATTCATTTTTCGCAGTGTCCCCTCAGCAGACAGACAGCTAATGACTACTCCTGCTGTACAAGTGGGGGGAGGAGAGAGTCTACCCTCTTTATCACCACCCTTGCCTCCTCCTCCCGTGGAGCCTCGCAAGAAAACCTCCGGCAGCAAGTTAGCGCCAGTTAAGATAAGTTAGTGAGGACGTGCTGGTGGACCACACCCACACTGCGCTACGGCCTTCAGGAGGCCGTCATACAACATTAGTACCATCCTGGGTCTTCCACTGTCACCATCCACCCAACAATTCAAACCATCGCGTCCCTTCCACCTCATCCGTCAACTTGATCCCCGGAAATCTCGACGATCATGGAAACTTTAAATTCCAAATAATATTCAGGATTGTTCTATTTTCTTTTCTTTTTTTTTTGCTAAAGCGTAGAGTCAGTCGCGTTCAGATGCAAGGCTTCTCTCAGCCAGGCTGTGATGCAGAGGTATCCTGAAAATGCTGAAGGTTACGTAAACTTGTCCATGACTTTCCATCCGTCTTCGCCCTCTCACTGGACTACTCACTGATCCGCTTTGAGCATCACGGTACATCGCTGGGGGTATCATGGTCTTCCTTCTTATCTTTAAGGGTCAGGAGGAAGGCAGGCCAAGGTCATCATCGCCACGGGTCGTACAGAGGCGTTCAAGAGGAGACAAAGAAGCCAATGCCAAAAAAAAAACAAGTCCTCACACCCTGACCATCCGAGGACACCCATCTGCTGCGACAGACGACTGTGAGCGAGACATAACCTGGCGAACCCAAAATCACTATGAAAAGGCCGTCCCTCCTGAGAAGGATTCCTTTGTGCATTATAATGGGGTGTGAGCCGCGGGCGCAGGCAGACTTTCAAGACATCCCTCTTTTAAATGGCGGCTGCACACGGGAGGGTAATCTGCAGTAAATTGGCAGCAGGCGAAGCGGGCAGGCCAGGTGCACACTCGGGGGGATAATTCTTTAATCATCCCTTCAGGCCACCTGCTCCACCGACAAAAATGGTGAAGACATAAATATATAGGAATAACAGGAAACAGAGCCCGCGGGGGCATCAATATATAAAATCTATACGTCCCCGGGAGGAACGGGCCCAAAACACCAGCATAAAACCCCCTTGAGATACAGCCACGCACGTGAGGGGTCAAACTACGGGGGGGACGCTGCCAGGCGACTGGTCAGGGGAGAACTAGGAAGAAGGAATAGCCAGGTATAGTGTGTATTGTGAGGGGAATCCCCCTTGTGATGTAGCCAGGTATAGTGTGTATTGTGAGGGGAATCCCCCTTGTGATGTAGCCGGAAATGTAGATGAGAACAGCTGCTGACGAACAGCCAGTCATGGGCAAGAACGTTGCTGGCTATGGCCGTGACCCTGGGGTCAAGTTAGCACAAGTTCGAATCCTGCTCACGACAGACGGTCCGAACCCAGCTGTTCATCCTCCCCTGGAGTCTGGTCGATAAACTGGGTAATTGGCTTAGGCTGGCCCCTAGAGCCTGGTCGATAAACTGGGTAAAAGGCTTAGGCTGGGATGGATATATATATATATATATATATATATATATATATATATATATATATATATATATATATATATATGCCTTGATTAAGGCTATCAGTTGCTCGCGTTGTCTCAGGTAACATGGAAAATAAAAATACTAAGGAATAACGTGCTCTACATCAGGGAAAAACGAGAAAGAAAAACCAGCCATATACAAGGGTACTGCTGCCTTCACACACACACACACACACACACACACACACACACACACACACACACACACCGTATTGGGGAGGACCACTCCTGATAAACAGCCATCCACAGTGAAGTAAAAAAGCGAGAAATAGCCAGCCACACCGAAGGGGATTTATCCTGGCAAAAAGTAGGTATGTACCGTGTGGAAATACTGAGAAATGTAGCCCCTCCCAACACACACACACACACACACACACACACACACACACACACACACACACACACACACACACACTCACACATACCAATTGCTACATTATGTAAGTGAACCATAACATTACTGCAATTCAACCAGTATCTGTGCAACTTTACATCAACTGATGCTCAGTTAATCACCTGGAAATGAATAATGTGTGTGTGTGTGTGTGTGTGTGTGTGTGTGTGTGTGTGTGTGTGTGTGTGTGTGTGTGTGTGTGAGTGTGTGTGTAAATACATAGGAGTAGAAAGACATGGTGGATATAAAAAAAAAGGTTAAAAAGACGGAGCAATACGAGCATACAATGCTCTCCCAGTGAAACAGTCATCACATATACACAAAAATAGGTTGGAAACTCTTGGGTATGAAGCAGCCACGTTTCACTACCTCACCACCTCTGCAGCAGCGATGGTTTAACACCTCACACCCCGCAGACGTGCGCGTCGTCAGCCCAGCACGTACACCCACCCAACGTCCCGTCGTGTACACCATTAAGAAGGGTCCGACAACTTTGCTTCTATAAAGGCACCGTGTCAGCCAACCAGCGCAGTCTGCCTGCTTGGCATAATCCACCCTGAACCTGCGGCTCGGGCCAGGCCAAATTACATGGGAAACGGATTTAAAATAGTTGCCAACATTCAACATCCATTCAATTAAAACCATGCTGGCCCCGTGCATTTACATTTTTCATTTTCTCTGAGAATGTGAAGCAAAATTATTTTGTGTTTTGGTGGCGCCGCGGGCGGGCGGCTCGGACGCTGATGCACATTCCCCAAACTCTCTTTCGTCCGCCGCCCGACCAACTAACTACCGCACACCCTCCGGAATTAGTCCGTTCTCCAGCTATTTTGAATTTAACCTACCGAATCATTTGTTGCCGTGGGTCACACACCCCATCCCATCCCATCCCCGTCTCTCTCTCTCTCT
>NC_092260.1:16847198-16912198 GCF_036320965.1 Panulirus ornatus | reverse complement strand
TTCTTTCTACCCGGCGTGATGGTGCGTCCTCAAGCGCGGCAAGTCTCTCCTGAGGCGGGGCTGGTGAAATGCAGGAGGAGGGATGGGGTGTGTGAGGTGAGGTTATGTCCTTTGAGGAACAGGTGGATAAGGAGTGGTATGCGGGCGCTAGGACACGCGTTTAAGGATTCTGTGATGCTTTGCGTACCTTCCCTGACGCAAAAGTCGACGACGTAGATTAAACTACGCAACCATTACCACAGACAAGAAGACTTCCAACACTTTCCCCGTCTCTTTCACGGCTGGGTGGGACGAAGAAGGCTACACACACATCATCACATCCCTAATACTCAGTATTCTGGAAGCTTGCCTTTAAAAAAAAAAAAAACGAAAAAAACCACAGTCTGACCTGTAACCAAACTAGGCTAGTGTCCCTTTGATGAATCTGGTTATTTAAGGCCGCGATCCTCAACCCTACTAACCCATTCCACCCTGCCTGATCTGGTGCATTGTGTATACATCTTCGTCCGGTAAAACCCTGTATTTTCCCAGGCCAGCTAAACATTTGCCAAGAAGGACCTCCAAAATACCCGGCTGAATCGGTAACGTGGGGTTTGGAAAAATGTTTCCAATAAAACAACAATATCATCACGACTGCCGGAGCCTGTAAGACCCGCGGCTCCGAGCTTGTAGACACAATCAGATTCTTGAAGAGAGAGAGAAGCACTGCTTTCTTTGCATATCAAACACGATAAAGCGAGAGAGAGAGAGAGAGAGAGAGAGAGAGAGAGAGAGAGAGAGAGAGAGAGAGAGAGAGAGAGAGAGAGAGAGAGAGAGAGAGAGAGACTCTCTTACGTCAAAAGGAACGGGAATAATCCAATAAACTGGTAAAATATACTTCCAGCGTTTATTCTGGGGCGAGATAAGCTGAAGCAACAGTTTGAATACAGATCTACATCTGGAGCCACGCCACCCGCTGGGACGGCACGACTGCACCAGGAGATGACCGGGGTGATTCACCACCCCCACCTCACCCCCAACCCCCGCGGGAGCACGACGGTGCCATGGTGTGACCTACGTGATGACCTGACCCTTGGGGATTAGGTCAAAGGTTAGGCCCACCCTACCCAATAGGTTCATAACGTCATGCTCAACAGTCATACAGTCGTGACAGAGATACGAGTACCATGTACGTACAGGCAACCACCTGAACGGAAGGACGGACGCATCCACACACACACACACACACACACACACACACACACACACACACACACACACACACACACACACAAACACACACACACTTTTTTTTTTATTTGCAAAACCCTGGCCGTCCTCCAGAGGGGGGGGGGAAGAGAGTGAGAGAGAGAGAGAGAGAGAGAGAGAGAGAGAGAGAGAGAGAGAGAGAGAGAGAGAGAGAGAGAGAGAGAGAGAGAGAGAGAGAGAGAGAGAGGGGGGAGGAAGAGGAGGAGGAGGAGGAGGAGGAGGAGGAGGAGGAGGAGGAGGAGGAGGATAACTCCAGCCCTTGCCTCACTTAGCTACAAATGTCCCTCCCGGCGGCATCTGGAAATCTCTAACTTTATGACGCCGTTGCCACCACAAACCCCCAACCCACCCCAACCTCCCAGCAAAAGCCGCCCCGATGGCTATGTAATGATGTCTAATTTCATCTGCAAACTCCGGAGACGAAGTGAGATGAGTCGTGGTCTGGCGAGATGTGTTTTGCCCTTCATTATGTAACGAGCAGAAATTCTGAAAATGTTCTTTAAGTGGATTATGAATTAACATATCATGGGTGTGTGTGTATATATATATATATATATATATATATATATATATATATATATATATATATATATATATATATATATATCAATAAACATTTACATATTTGTGTCATGTCAGAACCCATGCAAATAACATGTTGACGTAGGAGTCTCCCAGGGAGTACAGGAGCCACACATCCTACAGGAATCCTGGCCCTGGGCTGCCACACCACTCGGACCCAACAAATCCCAGCAGGCGGCCACACAGCATCACTCGAGCCGTAATAACACTCACACATCCCCGCCAGCACCAGTTTACGACCAGCTGTGGAAACCAGTGAAGAGTAAAGAGTAAAAGATTGCAAGGCTCATGTTTCACGGAGGGTGTGGACCCCAGGCTGGCCCAGGAGGAGGAAAGAGAAGGAGGTTTGAGAGGCGGCCGCTCTGAGTTAGGGCCCAGTTAGGCCAAGTTAAGAATGAAGTTTGTGAAATGCATTACTCCCAGTCTGCACCGTCGCCTTGGACTCCCAGCCACTGTCCCTCATCCTCCAGCATTTGCGTCCAAGGTCTCCGGCCTTATAGCTACTGCTTCCTATCCAGCACTACCATCCAGCCCCCACCCCCTGCAGTCACTGTTTCCTAACCTCCAGGGTCCTCAACCCACCAGTCACTGCTTCCTATCCTCCAGCACTGCCATCTAGGGTCCCTAACCCCTCAGTCATTATTTCCCATCCTCGAGAATCGTCGTCCAAGACCCTCAACCCCTTAGTCTTCAGTCCCCTCCCCCAATCTTTCTGCACCACCACAGACTAATCATCACTTTTCAGGTACAGCCACAACCTCAACTGTCACCGTGTTCCACAATCAGGAAACCACCGAGATAAACACACTGAACCTCCAACTCATCCATCTTAAGATCAATACATATATACTGCTCATATCACAGCACTCCCCACACACACTACACAACAGTTAATCAGCGACTGTAAAAGTACAATCTACTCTAACCACTCACCCACCACAATCCCCAACCACAGAAACATCACATAATCCATACCCACACAATCATCACAACGCAATCATCACCCACTCAGCCACAACAATCTCTGCCCACTCAGACATCACAGTCATAATCCACTCAACTACCACAACCCCCATCCACTCAACTACCACTACCCCCACCCACTCAACTACCACTACCCCCACCCACTCAACCATTACAACCCCCCATCCACTCAACCACCAATACCCCTCCCATCCACTCAATGTCTCCATCCCCTCGACCACAGGACTCGTCCATTCACAAACCCTCCTTCCCTAGTCCATCAGCGCCCATCCATCTCCACGCCCAGAGCAACTCCCTCCGCTCCATCTGGCGCAATGTCTCTTAATACAATTAAACGCACTCCCCCTTCCCTCCCATTCCACGTAATCCCTCTCCACCTGATTAGCCAAAATCCGTTTCCAGGCGATTGGACGCGCTTCCTTTCTACCCAATAACGTATATACCCTGTGCTGCTTCCACTCGCCCACCTCCTCGAGAGAGAGAGAGACAACCCCCTCTCCACCTGTCAGCCACAATCCCTGACATCCTGACAAACAGAGAATGACAATTACACGAGCACGTCGCGTCCGTCCGTCCAGCCTATTCTGCTTCGGCAAACTTTATCTTTTTTTTTCTCTCTTCACCAGTGTGAGCCGCCTACCAAGGGCGCCAGCCCTCCATTCCCCCACTCCTTCCCTCCCTCCCTCCTATATGAGCTACAGCATGTATAAATTCGAAAAATATTGGTTCATTCTATAATCCCGCGGCTCGAAGCAGTTTTACGGGAAAAATAGGAAACCACAAGACGGAGGGAAATTTCATATAAAGCTGCGGCTTGAGAAAATCCATAGTTTTTTTTCTTTTAGGTGAAGTGAAGCTAACATCTTAAAGCTAACATTATAATTTCAATTTCTATAGGTAAGACATACAGCTCTTACGTCAGGTGTGATAATACCAAGAGAAACTATACACAATAACTATACTCATGCACACAGTCAATCCACTTAGCGTTTCGCGTAAAATTTTACTCTTGACTTGAACAACATGTAACACCATGGCGGAGCAAGAGTTAATCACGGATAAGTCTTGCAAACTTTGGCAGGGATTTCCCCAGCGGTGTACGACAAACCCAACCCTCTTGGTCCGTACCCGCTCACGTCTCGCATCCGACAACACCCAACCCTCTTGATCCGTACCCGCTCACGTCTCGCATCCGACAACACCCAACCCTCTTGGTCCGTACCCGCTCACGTCTCGCATCCGACAACACCCAACCCTCTTGGTCCGTACCCGCTCACGTCTCGCATCCGATAACACCCAACCCTCTGGTCCGTACCCGCTCACGTCTCGCATCCCTGGTCCGCCGGTCGAGGCCTCCAGCATGAGCGCCATTGTTACAAGCAATTGGAAGACATATGAGGGCAACCCGTCACGACCATTCAGTACAACAACAGAATCGCCCACTCCCACAGAAGCGCTACCTAGGATCACAGTAACACCGTCAACTACTGCAGAAGTGCCGTCTTATATCCAGCAACTTCTTCCACTCCCGCTACGGCGTCGCAGACACATCCAGGGCCCCACAGGAACATCATCCCTTCCTACACTAGCGTCATCTATTCCCTCAAAAAATCTGCACCCAGTTTCCCATCTGACCTACTGACAACACCAGCAACGCCATGTTTTCCCCATGTAGCCTTGCCCACTCCTGTAGGTGCACCACGCCCTACCCTGGAAGCGTTGCCTACTCTCCAAAGAACGCCACCAGCTTAACTACCTCAACTCCACCACCACTCATTACGCCAGCAGCGTTAGGCATTTAACAAGTACCGTTCACTAGTCCCCCAGTGGCGTCGTACACCGTGAGGAGGCCGCCAGACCTGAGTGAGAAAGCCTGAAGCCTTCCCGTTGTCCGCAGTGCTCCTGCCATTGTCGCCTGGCTGATGTGTCTCTGGGAAGGTACTGGCGCTCTCCTACTCTGGTCCTCAGCAGCCCCCAGGGGAACGTGACCCAGACAAATCCAGGCAGACTCCCCTGCAGCAGCAGATCTGATATGGCAGCTCTCGCCCGCTGTTTACCCCACCATAAAGCTGCAGAACACGACGTGATGGATCCATCAGCCGGCCACGCACAACACACACACACACGCACACACACACGTCATCTCATCACGACCTGTACGACAAGATAAAATATGTTTCACCACCAATATTGGACCTCGCTGAAATCGAAGCCACGTTCACTGCTGTTGATATAAATAGCTGCAAACAACCCTAAATCCTTTATCTTCCTTTTTACCCTCTCGTGTAGCGGTCACAAAAATATTTATCCCCCCCCCTTCCCCGGCATTTGTGAGCTGTGGTGTGAGGGGTCGTCCACTTCCGGGGAAGTGTCACTGGCTTGATTGTGACGCCCTGTTTCCCACGACTCCTCACAGGCTTGAAGATCCCCTTACGCCACCCTCCCCCACGTTCCCTGCCACCACCACCCTAGGCAATACTCATACACCACCACCCTAAGCAATGCTCATAACAGACACAAACACCTCCGACGGTATGCGGCGGGCCAGAGACAATTTCATCGGGTAAATTATTGGGGTCGTAAAAACTGGTATATATGTTCCTCGGTGGTGGGTGGTGGCCAGCCACAGCGTTAGGTCCCGCGGTGGTGGGGCCAGCCACAAAAATATGCCCCCAGGTGGTATGTAGGTGAGCGGTGGTCGTGTGTCACAAAGGTGGGTCAAGAGGCGTGGGGAACACCCAGCGGGAACACGAACAACACCGCCGCCTAACCACACACCCACCACCACCACCGCCCGCTGCTGTGTCTTCCTGGAAATGTGGATTGGTATAACCCTGGTGCCTGGCGACTGTCTTCCGGGAAGCATAACGTAACACAGCCTGACACATGGTCTCGATGCTATGTGTTACGCTCGTTCACGAGAAACATACGTGAACTCTCTCTTTCTCTCTCTCTCTCTCTCTCTCTCTCTCTCTCTCTCTCTCTCTCTCTCTCTCTCTCTCTCTCTCTCTCTCTCAGGTAAGAGGTAGCCTGTGGGCAGCCACCGACCAAGATGGTATATTACTGGTGCTACCCGACTGGTTATTAAGAGAGTCAGTGACGGCTGAGAACTTTGGCCCAGGATGCTGTTTTGTTTCTGCCTCACACACACACACACACACACACACACACACACACACACACACACACACACACACACGGGCAGCTGGGATCCAGTGTACAGCATACAATCTCTCTACCTCACCCATAACACTTGACCACACGCAGCTCACACGACTTGGTCTTCACAACTCTAGATTTTCCTGCGGTGAGCGCCACGCGTTAGCCTCGCCTTCTGGCAAAATGTCGACGTAAGTACTGGTAAGTAAGCAGTCTTAGGTTATGTATTTACCTGCAGAGAGATAAGATTGGCTGAAAATATAAACGAAAACGAAACCCAGTTACGTTATTGTGAATGCATGCGATGATCACTATACTGGGTGTACGTCACCACACCGTCACCAACCTCTGGCCAAAACCCAGGATGTTAACGTCTTTAATGTGGGAACAGTAGTCTTACCGACCTCTGGGTCTTGATAATGATACAACAACCATGTTAATAACGATACAACAACCAGGCTGATACCGATACAACAACCAGGCTGATAACGATACAACAACCAGGCTGATAACGATACAACAATCATGAGGATAACGATACAATTACCAGGATGACAGCAAGACAACAACCAGGCTCATAACTACAACAACAAGGATGATAACAATACAACAACCCAAAAGTGACTACCATCACAGCTGACAAGGTAGTATAGCAGTAGTAGGAGCAGTTTCACCATGGGTAAAACCATGGCCCAGACAGGGTTCCTGTCCACCGTTAATTCCTCAGCATGTGGAGTACACACGACACCGCCCGCGTCGTGTGGTGGACCACCTCCACCACCACCGCAGACTCCCCTACCTTTAAAACTTCCAGGACAGCCACTCACATTTCCCCATGACTATTTTTTTTTTCTTTCTCTTTTTAGCTGGGAACATCTTCAAGGTGTTATTTTTTCCTTTGTGATATGATTGGTAATTTTGATGCACCGATACCGACCACATTTGCTGTTAAATTACATGGGACGTGAGGTGTTTGTTGCCACTGGAGAGTGGATCGTTGCCTTATATACATACCCTGGTGTGCACACACACCTACACATGTGCATACAAATATACCAGCAAGTCTGCCTGCTTCCATAGCCTGTGACACTGTCTGTTCTCAGTCCATCTCCAAAAAGGAACAACGTTCTATTTTAATTAAACTATACATACACACACACACACACACACACACACACACACACACACACACACACACACACATATATATATATATATATATATATATATATATATATATATATATATATATATATATATATATTATCCCTGGGGATAGGGGATTAAGAATACTTCCCACGTATTCCCTGCGTGTCGTAGAAGGCGACTAAAAGGGGAGGGAGCGGGGGGCTGGAAATCCTCCCCTCTCGTTTTTTTTTTTTTAATTTTCCAAAAGAAGGAACAGAGGGGGCCAGGTGAGGATATTCCAAAAAAGGCCCAGTCCTCTGTTCTTAACGCTACCTCGCTAACGCGGGAAATGGCGAATAGTTTGAAAAAAAAAAAAAAAAATATATATATATATATATATATATATATATATATATATATATATATATATATATATATATATATATATACATAGGGAGAAAAAGTTTGTGATGATGTAAGCCATTCTGAAGGTTTCACGCAGGTGCTTTGAAAGGCTTATATGACACAGGATTAGTTAAAAAAAAAAAAAAAACATGCACGAAATCTGTCCAGATTATGCTGAGGCCATGGGTGATGGCAGGCCGGGCTGTTCGAACTACATTCCTGGCTGACCTCAGCACTACCAGTGCGTTGCGCAGACCAGGCGTCCTCTTGCTACAGCAACCTACAGGTCCGCCCGTCTCTCTTTTCCCACAATAAACGAATCATGCTGACACGCACGATCATGCGTGAACCTACGATGACAGCGTGTAGGAGGAAAGCATAAACGCACGGGAGCTGGGGGACTCGCTGGTGGAAAATTCTACGAATGCGTGAAAGAGAAGGTCAGAAGGGGGGCTTTGACAGTCGTGGCTGTCTCCGTCGCCTGAGGCGGGGGGAGTGAGCAAGAGTGCCGGTCCTACACACCGCTTTCTATCAACGGTGTAAAAATTGTATGTAAAGAGGCAGACGGTGAGTGAAGCATAGGCCATGCTGGTGTGTATCACACCATCCACCCTCCTCCAGCAGGCTGAGCATAGGAGGAGGCTGGCATGGGGCTCCCATCACCACCTGAGACATGACACACACACACGTACATACGTCCCGTATCACACGACACGCCTGCCATCCGGAGGTTGACGCATACGCGTCCAGTGGTCTCTGTAGAGGAAGGTCGGGGGACGCCGCGCACCTAGTACTAAACTCACGAGTCCAGACGCGATGTAGCTACTGAATAATTCAACATATAGCTGGGGACAGTCAGTCCAACTGTTCCAGACATGCACTGGGGCAGAGATTACGAGCAATCTGTGTCATGGTCACTGGAAAAATTATAGGAAGAAAGAAAGGTAAACAATGAAAATTAGTTTATGAGAACCCCTTGACGAACAGGAGACAACTGGCAACACTAAGAAAAGGACACGTTATGTAGAAGAGAAAATAATTGAAAAAAAAATGAAAATTAAAATTGCAATGTCTAACGCCTTTAACGTGACGGTGCGACCTTTGAGAAGGACGGCACTACCCTTGAGTATGATGGCCTGGCCTTTAACCTGACCCTTTTAAGGGCCAGATCCCAACAAGTTGGAGCACTAGACAAAAGATCAGCTCGACCATTACGACACCAGGAGAAGCAAGCACCTGCCCCTTGCCGGCGGAGACTCACAAAAGACACACCAACTATCGGCAACTCTCCACAACTCCAATGTTTTAGTGGCCTGAACAAAAGCTGGAGAAAAATGAACGTAAACTAAACTCAGGAAAACCCTGTGGGCTACCTGGTGGCCATGCCCTGGCCCAGCATGCTGCAGACGGTGTAATATGCAGACAGACAGACAGACACACACACACACACACACACACACACACACACACACACACACACACACAGAAGAGTTGAGACGTGGCGTAGTAACACAAGGTTAAGAAACGAGGCAAGCATTATTCTCGCCTGGAGCTCCAGCTTCTTTACCAACCTCGTATGTAGGACAGAGTCAAATGCTTTCTGGTACACCAGATACAAACAATCCACCTGACCTTCCCTCTCTCTCTCTCTTGTCAAAATCTGAAGCTCATTCTCTCATCGACATCGAAGAGTGTCGTAACACACGATCTCCCATTACCGCGCTGTCTCTTACTTGGGTAGTTTCTCATCCGTAAGAGGTCATGCATTTGCTCTCTGATTATCTCATTCCAATACCTTATGGACAGTGTTCGGTAGTCCAGCGCACCTTCCCCGTCTATTGTCTCACGGACAGGCAAGGCGTTTGGCCTCTTCCACTCTCTATGCATTGTGCCTTTCTTCAGTGACATTCAGGTGGGTTGTCAAGCGTAGCTGCGAACACCTTCAAGTGCATATGGTGTTTTTTCACCATGACCCTGAGCCTTATGTGGGTCTAGAGCCTTTTTGAACTCTTTACGTATTTTCGAGATACTTCGACGCTTTCCAAGTCCACCTCCCCATTTCATCTCGCCGATGCTGGTTACTGCATACTGAGGTGAGAGCCCTGGAGCTCAGTCCAGGGCTCACACAAAATTCAATATTTCAGGAAAAGTGGATCTGGAAAGAAAATGGAGCACATCCTGGGGGCTATTGTGTCTTCCACTGTGAAAACACTCTGATCCTGTCTTCAGTTCCTGAAACATCTTTAAATCGTCCACTGCAGCTTTATCCCTTCTGTGTCCCTTAGCATTATCATCAGTCGATCTTTAACTGTAAATTTACTCCTGGTGGATATGTCGAACTTTTGGATTGTCTCCTGCCTTGCCCACAACATTCTATTCACAGTTTCTCTTTTCATCTTTACTTATCCTGCTATACTTCTTCCCTGCCGATGGATACTGAACATCTGTCGTGAAAAAAAAATCTAAAGACGTTCTAAAGTTAAATGAATTAATAATATGAATAAATTGTTCACGAACGAAATTCTTGAAAACTACCGTTTCACAACACAGTCACACATGGTGTAGACGGTAACACACAAATGGGTCGACGAAACGAACAAAACTCCTCCGAAGTGATGGGTAAAGACTAGCGGTTTCCAGCTAACATTAAACAGAGTTCCAGGTTCCACAGTCCACCATCATAATAGTTTGATAAACTTATCATATAAAAAAAGGTGAAAACAGAACATAAGAATATCAAATAATTTATATCACTCTCTAAGCGTCCTAATACAGGCATCCATCTTACTGTCTCCAGGAAGAAGTTAACTCTATATATAAAGAATATAAGACGCTACTCAAGGCCGGAAACCATTAAGGGAGAAAGGTCTCCAGGAGATGGGACATGCTCCTCCTCCCTCCCCGGTCCATGGAATGAGAACAATGGCTAAATTACCGCTACCTCCAGCACGCCAAGACTTTCCGCTGTCCACCCTCCCCGCCACACGCGCGCACGCATGCGCGCACACACACACACACACACACACACACACACACACACACACACACACACACACACACACACACATCTGGCTTAGGCTGGTGTGTGTGTGTGTGTGTGTGTGTGTGTGTGTGTGTGTGTGTGTAAAGACATCGTACATATATACAAGATTATGAGACTGGGTAACACGAGCGATAAACCCTCACGTTTGTTTGTTATCCACAAAGCGACCATAGTCAGTACCAGGTCCAATCTTAGCCTCGCCCATCGGATCCTCGCCCATCGGATCCTGCCTCATCTTCCTTTCCACCATCCTCTCCAACCCGCCTTCCCATGAAACATCAGTCCTTCCCTTCCCACCACCGTCCCGGCCCTTCCCTCCTTTATCTCTCTTGTCAACCAGGCCACGAGTTTCTCTTTCCTTCAACCCTCCCACTTGCCTCCCAATGGCCCACCATATCCTGGTACAAGCAAATTCCTTGAGTAAATCACACTAGGCTGGGCCATTCCTGCAGCACTGTCCTGACTAACATTAGCCGGGCTTTTTGTGGGGGTCCGGCAGTTGGGCAAATTGGTGGCAGCGCTCAGACACACACACCGCTCGGAGGGGACAATAGAGAGGACGAGGGGAGGTTGTGGGTGGGGGAGGAACGTTCCTTGGAGGTGGAGGTTGTGGGTGGGGGAGGAACGTTCCTTGGAGGTGGATGGAGAAGGGAGAGGAAGCAGCAGCAGCAGCAGCCAGGGCGCAATGACCCAGGTGGGATCGGCTGCCTGTAGAGACACGGACGTACGAACAGTAAACATGAGAATAATGTCGGTCAAGAAAAGTTTACTTTGGAAGAATGGCAATCACCCCCTCGTCTGAGCTGGGAAAGAGCAGAGGGGAGCAAGGACCGGCGGCAGAAGAGAAGTGACCGGAGGTATTCTCTGGCCGGGAGATTTAAGAATTACATAAAAACCGCAGAGGAAAAATTCATGAAGACTGCGGTGGCACTGGGACGAGATTGTATTTGCTCAATTTGAGGACGAAGCCAGGTATAGGCAATAACAGGGGAGGATGAATGTTAGGAGATGGATGATGGCATGAATAACAATGAACCACACACACACACACACACACACACACACACACACGGGCAGAGGAGAAACTGTTTTCTGCAAGCTCTCAGAGCACGTAGGACGAGACATAAAGATCACGCACCTAAAATGGACCTTGATCTTCCAATATCCTCAAGAGGACTCTGGATCCACTTAACGCGCATACACTTGATGGTATCTTGCCCAAAAATACTATGGCTATATACATATATACACAAACACTTTAATAAGCCACTTGAGGTGTCAGAGAAATGGCTATAAGTGGAATCTGTATCAGGGTTGTATAACACAGCATGTGTCGTGCCTATCTTTAAGAAAGGTGAGTGAGAAAACGTGCTCTGAGTGCAGGTTACCCTCGCTGACAAGCAAGGTCTGCAAACTAACTGAGGAGATCCTCAGGAAGAAAATGGACAAGTGCTTCCAAAAGGAGAACTGTCTCAGAAAGAGGTAACGCGGGCTCAGAGGAAATACGTCATGTACCAAAAATCCTCAGGAATTCCATGACTAAGTGAGCGCCAGCCTGGAAAGAATGACAACAAAAAAAAAAAACCGAGGTCGGTGTGTGGACTGACTTTAGAATATAAGGACTCATTCGACTGTCTCCCAAGAAAGCAGGAAATAAGAATATAAGCCACTTTCCAGGCAGATATAACAAGAGGCAGGCGCAGTAGGGAAGAAGGAGGAGGAGGGGGGGGTCTTCTTTCAATGGCTTGCAAGTTACCTACACGCGAAGGAACACGGAACACATATCAGGAGTGCCTTAGTTAAGAAGTCCTGATATGTGTGAGCTCAATGCACACAGTGGTGTTCCGCGCGGACCACTGCTATTTCTACGACTATGCAAATCACGTGACTGGAAGCTCAAATCATGCCTGAATAAGTCTGCATATGACTTTAAGCTAAGGGGAGAAACTAGGAGTATTTGGGACTGGACATCTAACAAAGAGACCTGGTCAGCCACCCAACCCTGGCTATATGGGTAGATATTGAGCCGAGGAAATTCAACCCAACCAGATGCAAAGTGATGGAGAAGGGGGCATTGTGAAACGATGGGCCATAACTATTAATTTGCACAAAACCATTTACTGGGGGGTCCTTACTGGGAGAGGGGACTCTGTGGGTCAACATAGCACCCAGTACGTCGCCAGAAAACCACACGAAGTAAACCAAACACTGCACCGCTAAATGACAAAATTCCCTTCAAGGTTTATGGACAAAGTTATGTAACGAAATCAGAGACTTACTTCGTCAGTTCAGTGACCCCCCCCTTTTAAAGTGGCATTTACGAAGCAGCCGACATCAAAACGTACCAGAGGCAAGAGATAAGACAGGTGAGTTACGAGGAGAGATTACGCGGATGAGACTTTAGAAAACACGAGACAAAAGGGGAAACACAGAGCAATCAATGAAAAGCGGACGCATCGGACCATGTCGAGAAGGAGCAAATCACATGGAACGGGAGGAGAAAAAGCAAAGCTACAAAAAACGACACAGAGATCTCGAGGCTATAAGACCAGAAGAATCACAAAGGTCGTGTGGCAACACACCTCTGCACCTATAGGTCAGCGGACGGACGGAACGAAGCGAGGCAAGTTCTGAATGGCGGGAGATAAATATGCTTCGGAAAAAATGACTACAGAACAGAAAGGTTAATTAAGAGGTGTGGCCCAAATACTGCCGAGATCCCTCCCCGTACGCCGCATAAATGGTTGATAAAATGTAATCGCACACACACACACACACACACACACACACACACACACACACACACACATACACACACATACACACACACACACACACACACACACCCAGCCTTTGGGATTGTGTGTGTGTGTGTGTGTGTGTGTGTGTGTGTGTGTGTGTGTGTGTGTGTGTGTGTGTGTGTGTGTAAGTGTGTGTGTGTGTGTAAGTGTGTGTGTGTGTGTGTGTGTGTGTGTGTGTGTGTGTGTGTGTGTGTGTGTGTGTGTGTGTACACAAGAGTATGGAAGATGACACAAATAAACTACGATAAGAGACGGAGCAACACGAGTGCAAGACTCTCTCCCCGTAACACGCACATAGTAATCACAAATAGTAACCACACACACACACACACACACACACACACAAAGCCGCGACCAATCCCACGTTCCGAGAGCAAAGTGAATGACAAATGGGTTTACAGCAACTCCATAATCAAGAGGGTAGGAGAGAGGTGGGCAGACTTGCGTCCCCGCTCTTCCCATCCCCCCCAGCCATCCCTCTCACTGATGGCTCACCTTTATTCTGGCCTCACCCACACTGCAGCCACACTTTTTAGTCTGTCACGCACACGCCGACTCCACACTGCCTTACAACTACCGTCATTCATTTCGTTATTAACCGGTAACTTCGACAGGCATTCCCCCGAATCTCAGACACGGAGGACCACACCTGCTGTGCTCTGATCAATGGCAAGGACTCGGCAGCTTGCTATTCCTTCACGCCTTAATAAATCATGTCACCCACAGGCTGTCACACTGCCACCTGTTCACCTTGATGCCTACGTGCAAGAGGAACTGATGCCTATAACCGGTTTCTCCTCCTACCGACCAGAGTATCAATAATTCAAAAGTAATACGACCAAGTTGTGTGAAGCGAGAGCAGTGTAGCAGTGCTGTGCTGTGGGACTGAGCTTATATGTGTACAACAACATGACCTACACCCGTGAATACGAACTCTTCCCTACGGAACATGTACACTATACAGGACTCTTTGTTTCTCTCTGGGTCACCATCAGGTCCCCTTGAAATACTGAATGAGGATAACGAAAATTCATCGAACCACTTGATAAAGACTTTCATTACGAGTCTGAAAAAAATAATTCTAAATATCATTCTTAAAAAAAAAGAAGGGAAAATGCCTCTACATCTACATCTGCAATAACATAACAGAAATGATTACGGTAGTATGTGCTTACGTTCGCATCACAGAGCGGATCCAGTACCCCAAGATATGGGTAAACAATGATCCTCACACGAAAAATATAATAGGGGTCACTCCATCAACGACTACTGCAATCGACCGATTAAAAAGGATAAGCATTAGAGAAAAGAGAGAAACAGAAGAGCCCCTCCAACAACAGATGTTTAAAAAGAGTAAAGACTTATTATACCACAGCGTGTCTGAAGGTCTGACGATGTGAAGGGCTGCCAGAGATTCACGACAACGCGAGGGAAGAGGAGGAGGAGGAGGAGGAGGAGGAGGAGGAGGAGGAGGAGGAGGAACGAGATGACACAGGAGAGATAACCGGTAGGCCTTGAGCCCAGTAAGCAGTACTGGTGATAACAAACAAGGAAATGGGATTCCGAGTGTTTGAGGAAGCGAGAGTTTAGGAGAGTTCCAGAGTCTTTGGAGATAACTGAAGTGGGGGGCAATGGGGCGTTAGCTGGAAGGGTTAGAATAGTTTCCTTTCTTAGGGACTGGGTGCACCAAGGCATGCTTCCAAGGAAAAGTTTGGGGATCGAACAGACGAACTCAACGAAGGAGCAGAGTACATTCTCTTACGATTCGATGCGATTCGAAGAGAATAAGGAGCCGAAACAAGGCTTCACCAGCTGAAAACTTTGCTATAAACTGACCAGGTTGGATGGGTGGAGAAGAGAAGCTGACGTACAGAAGTTACAGGAAATATTCTTCAATACAAGAAAGATTCATGAGTAGAGGAAGAAGTGAAATCAGTACACTCCCTCTATATCATAATGTGCCTCACTATATGAGGAAGAGTTCTGTAATGATTTCGGATAAATGCGAAAGCGGTGTGGGATTCAATGGGACGGAGCAGTTAATCAAAATTGATTAATCTAATAAAAGTCTTAGCTTTACCCATCCACAACATCAGAGCCCAGTCACTGTGAGGCGGCGAGCACAGAGACGCATCACAACAAATAGCCAAGTTAATACGTGAATATACACTTTCAGTGTTAATGTTTTAGCCAGTGGATTACCTGCCAGATCAGTCCAGTCGGCTGACACATCTGAACTATTCATCATACATATATACTGTTTTATTCGATAAAAAATAACATTAGCTCGCCTTCTTCTCTGTCACATGTATGGCATCGTTCCAACACACACACACACTTCCCTAACATCTGACAACCTGATTGATACTAGCATCCCACCTTATCCTATATCCGTAAAAGGATATCTGTACAGTGGTAAATAGACATGGAAGTATCGTGTATCATTAGGGATCCTTGGACGATGGATACTAACGGGTTACAAGGCAATACTGAGGCGTGCGTACGGTGACGGCGAGATGTGGATCACAGGATGAGGAAGACTGTGTGTGTGTGTGTGTGTGTGTGTGTGTGTGTGTGTGTGTGTGTGTGTGTGTATCACTGGACGACTAAGCCTGGGTGTTTGTATATCACAGGACAAGGGACACCCTGGGTGTATGTTGCAGCAACGTGGTGTATAGTGGGTGATGGTGTGGATTATACGGGAGGAGGACCACCGTGGGCGTGTGAGGCAGTACCACGGTGGGTGGTGATGGTGGCACGGTGGAGGGATAAAGCCCCAGTGACCGAGGGTGGAGACCGCAGCACTAATGATCCGCGCCCGGTGATTGATGTGGCCGGGGAACCCGGCACTTCAATCCTCGTCCTCCTGCTGCACCGGCTACTGCCGCGACTGTTCCTGCTACTGCTGTTCCAGGTGCTCCCCCCCCGCCACAGCCAGGAGTGTTCCTGTCCTCACTCTTCTCTCTTCACCACATCGCTCTAGCCGCTGCTGGTACATGTCCCAATCTTCCATTAAAGTCTTGATTTTCTTGAAGAGGATATTCAACTTCCTCAATATCGGCTGATAAGGATGATGGCGAGGGCAGCACCTCTTGGTTCAAGGAGGTCCGCTGGCGCGGGTCTGCTCTGGGTGAAGCTCCTGAGCCTTGAACTTCTTGTTCTTATTAGACCCCCCTAACTTTTACTCCGTTTTCTAGTTAACAATTAAGCGAATCAAAAGTCAGTCGACCGATATGTGAACAACGCAGACTCTGTGCACCTCTAAGGCAGACCCACCTGTGACCCACACTAAAGTGACAATGTAGCTGTTACGTATGCTGTTTCTAGGATTGCTACTGCTCCTGCAGCTGCTGCTGCAGCTGTTGACGGTGCAACCACCGCTCGTGCTGCGACTAACGTGCTGCTGCTGTCGTTGCCTCTATAGGGATATCGCCCTTACCAACATTCCTGTACCTACAACCCACACAGCCAAGAGGAGAGCATTCTCGCCTGCACTATCGCCCTCAATCACTCGAGGACAAAAGCTCAAGGATGACCTTCCAAATCAGACAGAGAAGAGCAGGCACTGAAAAGAAGACAAACAACAAGGGGACGCACCACAGGATACAAAGCACACCAGACACACCACAGAAAATACCCGCAAGTAAAATGAAGGTTCAGGAAGTACATGCGTTACGACACAGCATACAGCCTCGGCTAAGCCAGAAGTTCTAAAACGTTCCTACTTCTCTCTTATTTTCCTAACATGATCACCACACCCACGAGAACCTTCGGGGGGATAAAAAATACACTATTTCAGTTCACAAAACTTGTCCTTGCAGACAACAGTCTTGAACTATATTCATAGATTTACCACGCCAGCCAACAGTTCGAAGTCTAGAGTGAGAGTAAAAAGCGACTCTGTAAGTTCGCAGACGTTACGTTGTGTTAGTGATAAGTGGGTTGGTGATTCCAATGACTTGTTTGTGTCAGTACAATGTAGAATAGCAAGCCCGTAGAGTTCTGCAAGCTCAGTGAAACGTAGGCTGAAAAGGAGTTGGATCCTCTGTTATGTTTGCGAAATATGAGTTAGTGAAGACATGGATGTTGGTAATCCCATGTCCACCTCCTGTACCTCTGAAATCCACGTTGGAACTTCGGTGTCACTTTCTGTGTTAGTTAAACGTTGATCGGTGAGGCCGTAGAATTGTGTTCGACCTGTTCGATCAAACGTGTGATCCCACAAGAGAAAACAATCTAGAGCAAAAGCACGTAAGGGAAAACAGAGCAATCACTGGTGAAACCCAACAACCGTACAAGACTTCTCGCTTCACCGTTCTTCTCCTGCTCACAACAACATATACCGTGAAGGCAAACTCAAGATGGCGAGATGCTGACTATATCTGAGGTGGTTCGTTCATCAACGGGAATGAACATCGGTACAAACAAGATACAATTCTGTGGTAATACAATAACATGGAGGTCCAGGTTTATATCACACAATTACCAACACCAAACACCAGTTTAACAACACATGTCTGGCTTCATTGCTGCTTGAGGAGTGGACGGACGCATCTGGCGCGGCCCACTTGGTAATTACGACAAGATGTTCAATCATTTCCTCTGTCGGAGGAATACACAACTCCAGAGGCCGAGCGAGCGAGGGTGGAGAGTACGGAACACTGTTTTACGACCTGTCGTTACTATGCCACAGAAGGTATAGTAAATCTCAACCGACCTTATTTTTACTACTGGCGGGGCACGTGCGAGGAGATGGGCTGCAGGCAGGGTGGGTTTACTGTCAACCATAAGACAGACAACTGGTTCGCAGAAAGCATCACTGGCTACTGCATCATGCAAATGGAATATCTGTAACCAAAACTATCTACTTGAAATCTTCAGTCGTGTCATATATATATACATATATATACATATGTATACATATATATATATATATATATATATATATATATATATATATATATATATATATATATATATATATATATACATATATAATACTTAATCGCCGTCTCCGTCGTTAGCGCAAGGGACCATACGAAAGAATGGCCCAACCTACCCACATACACATGTATATACATACACGCCCACACACGCATATACATATCTATACATTTCAACGTATACATATATATACACAGACATACACATATATACACATGCACATATTCACACTTGCTGCCCTCATACATTCCTGTATCCACCCCGCCACACATGATATAGCATCCCCCCTCCCGCAAGGTGGCGCTAGGAAAGACAAAAAAGGCAACATCGGTTCACACTCAGTCTGTAGCTGCCATGTGTAATGCACCGAAACCACAGCTCCCTTTCCACATCCAGGCCCTACAAAAGGTTCCATGGTTTACCCCAGACGCTTCGCATGCCCTGGGGCAGTTTTTGCAAGATGTTCAAGCCGACTGTACACCACTGCAAGCTGGTAGCTCGGTATACAGAAACTGGTCATGAGGTATCTAGACCAGATAGAGGAGACACGGAAGTTCCAGACCCACAAAAGAGCATCATGCTCGATTCATTGACATGGTTTAGTCAACCCGGTCTCCCTCACACCAAATGTAATTCTGAAAGTGAACACTCTGAACGCGTTAATTTTTGGGTAACGATAAACTTAACGGTCAAATGAGTAGTTCACTCAATGCGTTCAAAAGGAAAATAAGATACATGGGAGTGTGACACATAAACCCACTCTACACTTCCAAAATGAGAGAAAAAAAAAAATAAGACGAAACTTCTGGTGAGAGAGACTGATCCTCTGACTTTTGTTGGCCCAACAATACAGTGTTATGAAGTCTGTAGTGAAGCTTCCTGTGGATCCATCTAAGAGAGCTGACGTTTCCAAAACGGTTATTTCCACTGGGAAATAATATCAGGCTGAAGAGGAGCTTTACCTGGAAATCGTGAACACTTAAAATGACTTTATATAAACTTTCTTTCTCACCGACGACAGTATTTGGAGTCTCGTGGAGAATAATCCCTGCAGCAGGTTCTTCAGTGTGCAGCCACCTGTCTCTCAGTCTTTATCTTCAGGTTTGTAATGCACGAACTCAGACGACACACGTCAGGACTAACGGATTCCCCTCCAGATTATTGTCTCTGGCTCTCCTCGTCTCACACCCACCAGTCAGGCAGGACATCGGCAGCACGAAACTGCCTTGGAGTTGTAAGGCTCAACTTTGAAGACTAGGATCAACCTTGTGCCTGCTTTATGATTATCATTCACACCCAATGAGACAATTAATAATAATAATAATAATAATAATAATAATAATAATAATAATAATAATAATAATAATAATAATAATAATATTATTATTATTTCCAAAAGAAGGAACAGAGAATTGGGCCAGGTGAAGGTATTCCCTCAAAGGCCCAGTCCTCTGTTCTTAATGCTACCTCGCTAACGCGGGAAATGGCGAATAGTTATTATTATCATTATAATTATTACTATTATTATCATCATTATCATTATTATCATGATTGTCATGAGCGTTACCAAATAACCGGCTCATCCAATAAGTCGCAAGTAATGGAAGAAAATATATAAGCTATGACCACAACTGCCTCCCTCAACCATGTACCTGGTACCATCTACACAGAACTCACCGTTCCCCATAACTCAGCTAATTAACCATGAGTCTTGGAAAAAGCCTCCTGGTTGCTTCCAGCCAACTCCATCCACCAGCATCTGGGAAACAAGCCCTTCTGACAGCTTCCTTCCAGGCATCCCTCCTACTCACCACTCACGCCAAACAGCAGTCACCTTGCAGCAAGTCCCCATTCACCTGCTCTTCATCAAGCCTCTGCCACTCCCTAACCAGCAATCATCCAGTCAAACACCTGAAACACTACGTTGACCCACCCCCTCACGTAAGTGCATTTACCTCCCTTCAACAACAACAACAAGAGTTGACCCCGATCCCAGGGCTGCTACAGCCTACGTCATCCCAGCATGTCTGTCCCCTGAGCTGTGCCATGTAATCCCAATATCCCTAGGGTCCTGTGAACCCCGCCACCCCCCCAGCAGCATTAACTCATGGCTCGGACAAAACAATGCCAGTGTGCGGTACCAGACACACACACACACACACCAGGACCAGGTTAACGAGTTCCTCCTCCTCCTCCTCCTCCTCCTCCTCCTCCTCCTCCCACCTACCACGGTGCCATGAACCATGTGAGAGGGCCGGATCCCGAGCTGGGTTTATCTGTACAGCATCAGTTATCACTACCAGGCTCTCCCCCAACACTACCTCACACTGATGTCTCCCGCTAAGCGCTTACTAAACACGATGCCGGGAGGATGATACGTTGCTCGGTCTCAGGATATTTCTTCGGCACAGCGTTACATATAACCAGGTCTCTCGGATGTAAGGGCCAACCATAGCATATCACACTGTTCCATACAAGCGGTGGAGAGCAGTGTTCCAGGCATGCGTGCGTCGAGCAGGGCAATGATCCACGAGACCAGAAGACGAACGGCACGACCTGAACGCTCTAACCTAACCTAGGAAAAACCTAACCTAACCTAACCTAGCCAGTACTAACCCAACCTAACACAGCATGCACTAACCTAACAGCCTACTAGACTTAACCCTCATGGAAGAAAATCCCGATCGTGCTGCGCAGAACCACCACCACTTCATGGTATATCATACATTCATGCTATATTCTAGATTCACTTGCTGAAAATTTATATTCATAAAATTCTTGTCAACATTTTCATGTTTCATTTTACAGATGAGCTCAAACTTAAAACACGAATTTCTTACGGGTACTGTAATTATCCTTTAACTTACCTGTATTCATTTTACTGCGTGTATATATATATATATATATATATATATATATATATATATATATATATATATATATATATAGATATATATATATATATATATATATATATATTTCCTTACCATTCGTCAGTATCTATGATAATTTGATAGTTAATATGATAGTACACTTAAGCCAGTTGAAATACATCCTCCACCTCCATCCCTCCTCGTTAACAGCCCCACCACCAGGATGTAACCTCATATGTGTCACCAGGTAGTATCAACAACTGTTCTCTTAATCAAATAAACGTCTCTGCTCCAGTCCGCCTCGTCCACATCCCGTGTCAAAACAACCACATTTGAAAGTGCCACAAAAAAGGGATGTCTATTTACAACACATCGAACCGAACAGCTTTTGCGGCCGAGTACAACTTTCGTGTACAACCCGATCCATAACCGAGTAATATCATACAGCAAATTTCGTTACATCTAACCGCAATATCAACTCAACCAAGAAACTGAGACCGTGGGTTATGATGGGAGGGGTGTGTTGTGTGTGGCTCCCTCAGCACCCCCTGCCACCACATCCTCTGCCTGCCGTCACCAACAAAAACACGATTGCAAAAATATACTTCTGTCATTCATCTTATGTGGAGGGAATCCTGTGTGTGTGATTACAATTTGTGATAACCATTTCATGTGTTACTGGGAGAGTTTTACACTCGTGTTGCCATGTCCCTTAACCTTACATATATGTACTCCGCCGTTACTCTTACGTGTACACACACATAAACATAAGCCAAGTGCCCATTTATCGACCAATCCCTTGGGTAGAACGAACACTTGGGTGGCGTGCGGGCCGACCTCTGTGCTTCCACGCTGACTCATTGTCAGTAACGCAAACCACCACATCACGGAGGGCCACAGTGTTTACAACTGTAAACCAATGAAAATCTTTTCTCAGAAACAGTAGATACAGACGATAACAACCATAAATCATCTGCGTGCTGCATTTGTCCCTTCAGGCTGAAATAAACATGTTAAAAAAGGAGGAGCTGCGTCTGGCGTCTCCATTCGCCAGCGACAGACACCTCCTCCGAGAAGAGCACTTGCCTCATGGCTCACGTCCCGGAGGAGCAGTTACCAGGATGTACAGCCAGAGGTAAGGCCGCTGTGCCCTGGTACCACCCTCCTCACCAAGTCGGCCCGAGGAGGGTCGCGTATTATGCCTGGAGATACCATCTTGCCTGGTGATGTTACCACCTAGGGTTGTGATATGGTGACATGTCCAGCAGAATCTTCTCATTTCTGACGCACCGTGGTGTCCCTCACACAAGTGAGTCCACAAGGAGCAGAGAAACAGTCCATTAACAGCCCTTATTCGCTATCCTCAATCCTGCAGTATCTTAAAGTTACCTTCCCTTCCTCAACCTCATTCCTGAGCTCTCTCAACAGCATCTTCCCCTTCCTACTCGGAGGATGAGAGATCCCCAGGCTGGCAGGAACATGTGTTAAGATGATTCCCACACCCGTCCTGGAGCAGTAGAGTCTCCGGGCTGTCTGCCTCAGCGAGGATAGCACAACGTTCGTCATGGTATTCTACACGGGCAAATGAGTACCATCGGCATCTGCACCATCACCGCTGTCCGCTATGATGATGGTGACACCTCCTCTATCACCGCTGTCCTCATAATGACCAGGCGACCCATCCTGCAATCCTCACCATCAACATACTGATCATCACTTTGTCTTCACCATCACCACGGTAGCTTAAGAGCACCATCCTCTGGCCAAGGTCGGTCACCATACTCTCCGCTGTAATTCAAGGCACCACCACCATAAATAACAAAGGCTACCATACACACAAGTCATCACCACAGCAACCACAACACCGGTACACCATAAGTGTAACACCATAACCTCGACGCCTTATATGATTTCCTCCATCTTGCCCCGCCTATCTACCCTCCCCTCTCACCTGGCAGGGGTACAATGCCGCCCTAAACTCCCGTGTGCCTCCGAGACAAACTTGAGGCCCACAAGCAGAAGTTCGTGGAGTAATAATAGTGCGGCAGCTGCAAGCCTCACTAGTGCCGGGGACAGGCATGACAATGAGGAGGGCCAGGAAGCACTATGCACGATAACCTCACTGTTGACTCTCAAGAGCCACACTACGAGACCAAATAATTATCAATACCTGGTCTACACAAAACCTCTGGCAAGCAAGTGAGGTCTGGCCCTCGATATCACTACGCATATCATGAGGTTGGGCAAGATGCTGTCTCAAAGGCAGCCTAATATTCCACAAATGGTGGGGGTGATTGCATTACAGTACCCGTCACGGTCACACGGGAGTGAATTCATGCTAATGAGTGATTCTAACTGTAGTATAATAGACTGGGTGTGCGAGGACAACTATATGAAGAAATGAAGCGTGAAGGTTTAAGTTCTTACAGTGTGTGCTCAGACCTTCCTGAACCAGCATATAAAAGAACACTAAAGACACCAGCAAGGATACACCATCAATGTCCGAACTCATTCCACCCAAATATAGACAACATCTACAGTGCACCACTTGGAAAAACACCTACACAGTGCTCAAGGCTGAGAGTAGTAGTACTAAGGGAAGAATACGGGAACCAAAACTCCAAAAAGAATGTTAAATGCAAGAAACCATGCCCAGTTGAACGAAGACCTCACGAACATAAGTTGGGGTACTGAATTTAACCGTTTACGTAAAGCGTAACAATCCGGTAACGCAAAAATGCATTTCCGACCAAATCCTACATCTCGAAAGCTCCCTAAAACACTATCATTTCCTCCTCCAACAACATAAACATGTGTGGCACAACCATACCCTCCGCTCTGTACAGGAAACACTGTTTCATAAAAATGACAAAATCTGCTTCCGAAAAGCTTAAGGTGCTGTAAAGAGGCTAAAAATATTCCTCTTGGAAGCTGCTATTCCAAATCTGCAAGGAACGGTACGGAGTACAGCTGACACATCTGAGCTGGCTATATAGTCCACCTTGATCTTAGCCAGAAAGCAATCACATTCCTCCTGCCTTGTCAACTCTCGTGCGTGCTCTCACCTCGCTTCAACCATCCTTTTCTGTCCTCCGCTATGTCGCTATCCTCTCTCTCTCTCTCTCTCTCTCTCTCTCTCTCTCTCTCTCTCTCTCTCTCTCTCTCTCTCTCTCTCTCTCTCTTCTGATATCCGTTCAGCCAATGCTCTCGCGTGCTGTTTGTGTGTAGTCCATCAAGCCACTAAGGCCAGGACCCGAGGCACGCGACTGGCTGCTGCTTCCTACAGTTGCAGTGAGGAGACCAGCCATGCGAGGACCAACAGTTAGGACACCGCCTTCTTTCATCGAACAGCGATGTGGAGCAATGCTCTTCCACTCTCTTGACCCTCCCTCTTCCTACAACCTCCTCCTCCTCCTCCTTTATAAATTAAGTCTACCAACACCTGAGGGGCTCAAACTAGTGTCTTAGAAAAAAGAAATCCCCCAATACTTGTGAATTTTTTCCCTTCATCCGAGATGGCCACGACTGAGGCGTACTTTTGCACGTGCTAAGTCTGCTCGAGAGAGAGAGAGAGAGAGAGAGAGAGAGAGAGAGAGAGAGAGAGAGAGAGAGAGAGAGAGAGAGAGAGAATGTTGTTAGTAGACGGTAGGAAGACACAGGGTGACACAGAAGGCGACCTATACTCCAAGTCAAAAGGCTATGAGATGCAACAGTACATTGTACCACGAGACGACAGAAACGTCAAGGAAAAACCAAGAACATTCCAGGTGGATTTCCTAGATTTGCCATCGAGTCAGTTACGTCAAAGATATTTACATTATAGGACTCAACAGGAGAGGGTACCTGTGTGGTGTGGAGAGAGGAGACAACACACACATCCACCATCACATGCGTTGTGTGGAGAGAGGAGACCACACTCACATCCACCATCACATGTGTGGACAGAGGAGACCACACTCACATCCACCATCACATGTGTTGTGTGTGGAGAGAGGAGACCACACTCACATCCACCATCACATGTGTTGTGTGTGGAGAGAGGAGACCACACTCACATCCACCATCAAATGTGAAGACATTTGAATACAGGGAACCTGGAGGCTCAGTACGTGATCACGGATGTCGAAACAAATTATATTTTCCATATTCCCATGAATCCTAAACCCCCTTTATACGGGGCTGCTGTAGTCTCACAGCTGTGCTCGGAGCAAACTGCAACAGGGAAATTACGGAGTCCTTTGGAGTGAGAGGTTCCCCAACGAGACTGCTTCCTCCTCGTCCACTGACCACGACCATACATCGCCGAAGGTGACTTTTCACGCGCGGCGTAACCGCAGGTGTGCGGAGATCGGTAAAGCCTCCATACAAAACAGCCTTTTGAAACACAGAGGAACCGCTGTTAGAAAAAGGACACAACAGTAAACTGAGCAAAAGCCGAGAACGATGTGAGAGAACTATTACACAGGAACAGGTTAGCAGTCACTGAACAAGGTAAGTGATGAGGAAAATCAAAGCTGTGACCACAGAAAAATAAGTGAAAAATAAAAATAAAAAAGGTAATTGAAAGGATAGATGAAATCACAGGACTGCAAGACCTCTTCCATATATATATATATATATATATATATATATATATATATATATATATATATATATATATATATTATATATTATAATATATATAATATATATATATATCTAATATATATATATACACAAATAGGTCATTACCCCCCCCCCCCTAAACACACACACACACACACACGTGCATCAACAATAAAACACACTGACACAAACACGCACACAGACAAACAGAGAGACACACTCACACAGGCCCTCTCTGCAGCGTTATCGACGTGGCGGCTATCAAGACAATGCGCCAGATTGGGTGGGCCCTGAGGGAGAGGTCTCAGGGTCTTGGGGGAGGTGGCCGGGACCTGAAGGATGTGGCCGGCTCCAGGGAAGAAAGTGGCCTGGCTCTGGAGGGAGGAAAAGGTGGCTAAGTCCACCGGAAAAGTGACAGAGGCCGAGAGAGGGAGCGCGGGGAGAAGCGGGGAGGGAGGGAGGCACCATGGCTCAAGGGGCTGTTGCTAGGCTCAGGATGCGTAAGTTGGTCAGCCTCCAGTGGGTACGTACCGTCCCTGGGCGGGTGGCGGACCACAATAGGGTGGACGGTAATCTTACAGAGAATAGGGAGTGGCCAGGCCTTGGGTGGGTGATGGTTAGACACAAGGTGGGTGGTGACCCGGCACAGGGTAGGTGGTGGCCAGGCACAGGGTGAGTGGTGGCCAGACACACAGTAGGTGGTGGCGTATCATAGGGTGGACGGTGGAAAGGCCAAGAATGGATCATTATAAGGCACAGGGTGGGGGAATGGCCAGGCCTTGGGTGGATGGCTGCTAGACACATGGTGGATGGTATGGCACGTCTTACTGTTGATACCAAGAGACCGGAAATTGTATGACTGCATCCACTATTTGTCTCTCGTCAGTAAACTTACTAAATGAAAGACTGAAAGCGCTTCATGCGCCAACTTTATAACAAGTCATGTCATGAGTGCCTACCCAGTAGGGTCTGACAAACACCTTTTGTCACCTCTGTAATCCTTTTGCACTACCGATCACAGGATGAGCATCGGACGCACAATACAGTAGCCGCTGACAGCAGCACAAATCAAATCACACCATCACAGGGTGAGTGGCAGGCAGGAACAGGGTAGGAGGTGGCCAGAGCAAGGTAGTCGGTGGCCAGACACAAGAGTGGGAGGTGGCCAGGAACAGGATGAGTGGTGGTCAGGCATAAAATGGATAGTGGCCCGCCACAAGATGGGTAGTGGTCAGGCAAAAGGTGGGTAGTGGCCACACACAAGGTGGGTAATGGCCAAAAACCCTTCAAGGAGATAAAGCGATTTGCCCCTGAGGAGGGACAATGGGAAAGGTGAGTGAGCAAGGCGATTCGCCCCTTTGTAGGGTAGAGTGGTTGGGACTTGGCCCTTACATGGGATAGGAGTGGCATGAGCCAGGAGAAAGGGGGCCAGGCCAAGAGAACAGGGAGTGGGATCAGTTTGGTTAGGTTGGCCAAGAGGCCAGGAAAGAAGTGACTGAATAGCGGACGGAGGGACGGAGGGCCGGAGGCAGGAGGAGGAGGAGGAGGAGGCAAAGGAAGGAGGAGGCAGGGACGGCGGGGTAATTGGGCGGGCCAGGAAAGCGAGTGACACGACCATCAAGTTGATTGACCGGGCCACAGGAGCCAATAGCGCGGCTAGCACGGCCAAGGAACTGCCCTGGAAGAGACACGCTGACCAACTCCCCTCACTACACAGCCCTAGTACAAAACAACTTGGTTACTTGCTCTGACACACCACGAAAACTGGCAGAGAGAAGGCCGAGGAACGGGGAGGAGGATCTAACCAGTACGAGGAGAGGAGGAGGAGGGAAGGATATGGGTGTGGCCGGTAGCGTCAGGGTGGACACACGAACCAGCTGCGCCTCGTTACCGCAGTCATGATGTAAGGGGGAAGAACACGGGGTCGATTCAAACATTATATATAAAAAAATGAAAAAAAAATATCCTGCTGTGCAAGAGTAGAGAGGCGATGTATACAGGGCGAGCATGATGAGGGCGGACGTGACAGACGGTAGAAGAGGAGGAGACAAGGGGAAGAAGTGGCTGGGGGAGTGGAGGAAGGAGGGAGTTAAGAGAGACATTCTGAGGGAATACATAAGTGGCCGGTAGACACGAGCAGTACTTGAGGAGAGCAACCGAGAGCCAAAGAGAGAGGCAAAGAGAGTACAAGTGGGGAGAACGGTTACTCACGGGGCTGGGGAAGGGGAGTGGGTGAGTGACGGCGGGTGGGGCGGGGGGGAACTTGATAGGGGTTGGGGTAAGATGTCTCGATGGGAGTACTGGGTGGGGAGGGAAGGAGGCCAGGCCGACACAGGCTACAGCAACTGGCTGTACATATCACCCCCCGCTCCACCGGCCTTCCCCTTCCCTCAACCCTACAATATCTTCTACCTCCTCCGGCCCACCCTCACCTCTGCTACCAGTTACACGTCCATTCCATCTCCCTTCCTCCCCCGTATCCCACACTGTCACCCACCGCCAGCATCCCATCCTTGCCCCTCTTCATCATCATCACAAAAACCCACTGTCGTGCACTCTTAACATTCAACCTCTACATACTTGTCCCTCACGAAGCATGGCCTACAATCAGCAGCACTCACCACCACCACCACCACTACCGTCAGCTACCACGACGCACCACCGCCAACAGTTACTGTCATACACTATCAGCTTTGCAAATCTCTCACCCAGCCCACCATCGCTCCATCCCTCCTCCAACACACAACTTCCACAACATGACAATACACTACCACAGCCTGGGGAACAACTTGGGTTGCTGCCACAGCCTGGGTAACAACTTGGGTAACTGCCACAGCCTGGGGAACAACTTGGGTAACTGCCACAGCCTGGGGAACACCTTGGGTAACTGCCACAGCCTGAGGAACAACTTGGGTAACTGCCACAGCCTGGGTAACACTTTGGGTAACTGCCACAGCCTGGGTAACACCTTGGGTAACTGCCACAGCCTGAGGAACAACTTGGGTAACTGCCACAGCCTGGGTAACACTTTGGGTAACTGCCACAGCCTGAGGAACAACTTGGGTAACTGCCACAGCCTGGGTAACACCTTGGGTAACTGCCACAGCCTGAGGAACAACTTGGGTAACTGCCACAGCCTGGGTAACACCTTGGGTAACTGCCACAAGCCTGATGGAACGAACTGCCACGCCTGTAACTTGGGTAACTGCCACAGCCTGGGTAACACCTTGGGTAACTGCCACAGCCTGGGTAACACCTTGGGTAACTGCCACAGTCTGAGGAACAACTTGGGTAACTGCCACAGCCTGCAGTGCGATAAAGGATACAGAGTGTCGCCCTTAGCCATAATACAATACGTTATCTTGCGCTACGTTGGAACATAGAACAGCGAGTGTGGCTCTGCTCCACGAATGCTAACGAAGCGAGTTCTTCCTACGCTGGGCCACCTCCTTTGCCTGAGCACTGACCCGGCAAGATGTTGTCTCTTCCCTTAAAATAAACAGTAAAACATCAACTGGTCTCGTGGAGCCTCAAACTCTCGTCAGATCCCAGAGCGAGAGATTCTATCATCCACACAACACGCCACCATCCCAAGGCAGGGGAGAGTAACTATCCTCTCGTTAGGATGTATAAACTTGATAATAATTACGGAAACTCCCAAGTGACACTGAGCGGCATGAGGCCGCCAGCGCTCCAATGGTTCTGAATCTTGTTTTATATGCAAATGAAGACTGAGACATAAGGGGTGAAGGTGAGGTGAGACAGCGAGAGTGAGGGCGGGAGTCAGAGGAACTGAATGACGGGCAAGGTGAAGGAGAAGGCTGAAGACACCGTCAGGGGAGAGGCGAGTAGCTTGTGCCAACTGTTAGAAGGGTAACTCACTGGAGGCACTGACAGCTGTGTTACCTACAGACACGCAGTGATTACTATATGGTCGTGATCAAGTTCCTCCCTCTGTGCTAATGGAGTAGACACGTACACTTGACAAGCCACATGAAATGCTCTTCAAGGTATCGCTGAAGAAAGGTAAAGTGACAAGGTAGTGGAAGTAAAGGGAAAAATGTCATACCTATCTCTAAGACGACTGGGAAGTTCCGCTGAAAGACACACCAGTCTCTCTTGTCTGGCTGGCTGCGAGTGTAGGCTGTAAAACACTGGAAAGTTTCATCGAAAGAGCAAATGCTTTGACTACCCGCGAAGGAGGAACCACTAAAGTGAGAGACAACACGGATTCGGGGAATGGAGTTATGTTTAACGAGCCTTTTAGGCATCTATGGGAGAGCGAGCTCCGCCCGAGACAAAAGAGAAGGCTGGGTGGATTGTCTGTGTCTCTGGGTGACAGCGCGTTTCTCTCAGTACTATACAAGAGGCTGGTAAAGAAAAAAAAAACGTGGCTCTTCAGGAATGAATAAGGGGGCAGACTCCTTGGAAGGACAGACAACTACCTTAGTGGATGGGGACAAAGGGCGTTCGTCAGAGTAGCCATCTCGTAATGGTCTGGGGTCATCCACCAACGGCATGTCGCAGAACTCAATCATGATATATACGTAACTGGATGAATGCATTATACTACATGGTGAGACTGTGAATGTGGACGGCATACATATCTTTAAAGAGAACGACAGAGTTCGAGAAGCTAAGAGCCCCGGACTGCAGAGTACCCTTCCCATACCGTTAAGGGGGAAAAAAAAAAAAGTTAATCACAAACTTATACCTGAACACAAACATAGCCAACCATAAGCAAAGAAGAATACACAAACACATACAAACACACACACAAAATGTACACTCACACACACACACACACACACACGTATATATATATATGTATATATATATATATATATATATATATATATATATATATATATATATATATATATATATATATATATATATATATATCGTGCTAGAAACAACGGCAGAGAGTAGGTGGGTCGGGGAAGGAACAAAGGGAGAATCATCAGCTGGCCGATGGTTTCGGGGTTCCACGGAAACGTATATCGGTACACGATAAAGTTCACAGGTGCACTATGGATGTTTACGACTACAGCACAACGTTCACCTGGTACCAGATGAATAACCACAACTACAACTACGTTCAGTGATGGAGAGGAGAACAAACACTTATGAACGATGCCACAGCCTTGAACACGACGACAGTGAGGCACGGGAGCACGCAGCAAGTACAACCCTTGAGCACGACAGTTCGACCCTGGCGCACGTCAGCTCGACCCTTGAGCACGACGGCGCAAAATGGTGGCCTCGCCGCTTCGTAATACAAGTCCTGTAACTGGGTGTAGCCAGCCAATGGCAGCACCGACATGCCTGCTGGTCGTCCATTTTCATTCAAATGAAAGAAAAATATTTCGACAAGCATCCTCTCCCTCCGGCACCTAAAGCTCGTGCTGCATTTAAACGAAATCCCTGGAAACGCTTCCACGCGGTGGCGTTGGGTGGATAGGCGGATGGCACAGCCGCCTATCCAGCCACATTCTGGATAGGATGAAAGAGAAAAAAAAAAAAATAGTATCGGTCGACATGCATCATGCCCGAGCAGGATCTAATTAGACTTTTGTCCAACACTGGCTCCTTCTGGGGCTTATAATCGGGGAGGAAGACATGGAGAGGTTTGGTAGGTGGATAGGGAGGTCTGGGCAAATAGATATAGAGGGTTTGGAAAATAGCGACGGAGGTCTGGTAGGTAGACACGGATGTCTGGCATGTAGACAAGAAGTTCTGGCGAGTGGACACAATGGTTTAGCAAGTTGATACAGAGGTCTGGCGGGTAAGTATGGAGGTCTAACAGTCTGATACGAGGGGGTTAGGGCGCTGGCACCCTACCGGGGGATCGGTACGGAATTGGTAACTGCATCGTCTTCATCGTAAGGGAACAACATTCACTGCTGCTGTGTCACGTTTCCTGCAGACTTACTCTACGTGCTCCATTCTCACTTGCTTCACTGTATTCAATCCAGGTTCACTGTTAGGACACCAGCCGGCATTTTCAACGAAAGAAAATATCATCGAGAGGTTATCGGGGTTGAAATCAGGGAGACACCGAGAGAAATCTTAAGACAGCTGTGTGGAGGAAAGAGAAGCTGTGCGAGAGCAAATTGTTTTACACAAAAGGTGACGAGCGCACAAAAGGTGACGCAGGGAGAAGAAATGGGGGAGACGACGAGGCAAGAACTTGAGGCGATGACTTCGGTGAACGAAGGTTCAACGAGTCATCGAACTCACAGAGTCACGGAGGAAGGGAAGAATTTCACTGTTGGCTCCCCGGAAGATAATGCTGGACGGAGCCCCCAACAATGGTGTTGTTTTTAGGGAGCAGACTAGTAGCCGGCTGGCTGATGTGAAGATTTGCCAAGTCTCCAGCAGGCAAGGGGGGTGGTCCCCTCGTCTTACGACGGCCCGTCCTCAGCTGATAAATCCTGTGGAAGTTAATATAGAAAAAAAAAAAAGACTCTCAAATTGGACCACTTCGAGAAGTTCCTCAAAGTAACGTCATTTAGACGAAAGAACTAATATTAGATTGATGGTGGGTTGGGAGCGGGGTGGGGGGTGTCTACAGACCCGTCTCCTGGATGAGACTCCACAAAAACGTTGACACAAGCAAAGTCTCGTCCTCCAGCGATGCCATGATGGCATTCCGCCCCTACCCGCCACTCCACCCCATCCCCATGGTGCCATCACCTTGAGCTGAGTCTTACCCACACAGTCTCAACATGAAGGATGCCCTCTGCCGGAGGATCGCTTTAGGGAAGAGTGTTCTTTACATCAGGGTGAGTCTTCTACATTAGCCTTGCGGATGGAGTCACCCACAACAGTTCCCTCGTAACTGTGTCGTGTCCCTCACTCCAGGGTCCCTCTACCCGCCACTATGACGGAACCAATAATACATGTACAACAAACGAAACGTTAAGACGTACATTACAATTACTGGTCCTGATAGAACGGTTACTGTATAGTTTTACTGAATTTCAAGGTTAAGTGATTTGCTGTCAACTTTACTTTGACCAGAGAACCTACGAATAATGCTATTGGACAAAGGACGTTCGGAAAACACGTAACAAAATACGAGAAGAATCGCTATGTAATACATTACGACCCCACGCCCACAACAGCGTGCTACATCAGCGCCTGTGTCAACGGCCACCTCCATCATGGTCGACCAGAGAGACTCCGTGCGTTATCACACGTTATCTCAACTGGACAGGATAAAATAAACGCACACACAAATAATAAGCTTTCTATTCCATTACCTTCAAGGCTCGATAACGGATCTCATCACATCTCAGCGGATATTGTCTATATGACAGTCGTGCTCCATCATCTACCACCATCCACCATAACCACTACCACCCACCCACCACTATTACTGGTGCCTCTGACCTGTGCCGCTAACCGTCTCGCGCGACACTCCCAGACTGGCTATTCCTCTTTCCTCCACCTATTTCTTTTTTTTCCCTTATCCCTGGCCTTCCTCCCCCTCAACCCACACTTATATATCTTTCCCACACTCTTTCCTCTCTCTTCCCCCATCATTTCTATCATCCATGACCTCCTACTTTCAGCCCCCTTTTACCTGTCCCTTTCTACCCGTCGCCCTTTCCAAGTCTGACCCTTCTTATCTACTGCAGGCCCCAAGACTCTTAACATCGTTGGTTCATTCCAGGTCCCCTGACCCGTGTATCCTTGGCCCATCCAAGATCCCCAACGATCACTTCATACCAGTTCCAACACATACTCTCACAGCCTCTCATCTTCAAAGCACTTTTCAGATCCCAGGACCTCTCTTAGTATTGGCCCACTCACGATCCCCTCCTCCTTAGCCAAGATCATACCTCGTAACCCCTCTTAAACTACTCCATCCCCCACCCATTACCTTTCATTCTCGATCTATTCCAGAACTCTACGCCCGAATACATACCTAAAACTCCTCTCGCACTTGCTTCACTCCCATTCCTCCGACTTGGCCAATCACTGATTCGTTGAAGACCTCTTCCCCTCAAACCCTTTCACCAAAGGCATCAATTGTTTTCAGGTGCATCTACTCCATAAAGAATGTCAGGTAAGTGGATCCCTGTCCCCTACAGACTAATTTCATGCAGTTACGAACGGTCTTAATCCTTCAGCTTCTGCACAGAGCCGACTCCCTGAGTCCATTTCTGACCCCCTCTTCTCAACAACTTAACTCTCCTTCAGACCTCTCCAACCCCTCTCATCCCCAATCAGTGAGGCCCCCAGCAAACCCCTAAATCACCTATTCCAAACCCCTTCCCCCCTCACTCATACCCTACTTCAGTTCCCGCGCCCTGAACCCTCTCACCATCAGACCACTGGTTAACAGGCTAAGTAAACACTTCCAGTCAAGGTCGGGGGACGTAACGCTCATACGAGCTGTGCACTAGCAAGGTGCAGGTAATGACCAGCTGGCCACACACACACATAAGTGGTAACTAATCCCGGGTTTGAGTACAGTGGCACCAGCCGCAACCGGCCACCTCACTGCTCACCACTACCCACCAACCATCATCACCACCCATACACTCCAACTGCTTCATATATCTCACTGGGTAAACGGTGGTCGTTACACGCGGCTTTCCGGAGAAGCGACTACATAAACCGAAGGACAGAACATGCCTGGATGTGGAGGAAGCAACACGACAATACGGCTTTCAGCACAACCGTACGACCCATGAGCACGATGATACGACCCTTGGGCACAATGATAACGGGCCTTTGATCTGATGATCCTAAGCATTCAGGTCAAAGGCCATACCATCATATCCAAGGGTCGTACCGCAATGCACTCAAAGTTCAATATGGTGGTATGTAAGTGTTTAACAGACGTCCGGGTGACGGAACACGTCCAGAATGAGTCCCTTCCACCGTCTCTCATGTTTACATAGAACCATTCTCCATCCCTTTGGTAAATTACCTTGTCCATCCCACGGCACTACGACCCGACTCCCTCCCCGTTACCAGTGCGACACCACACCTTTCAAAACCATGGCACCATGACCACTTCACAACCCATGATCATCGTAATGTCACCAAAACCAACCGTTAGTCCTCACGACATCAAAAGACCAGCCCCATCTCGATGGCATCCTAATGTAACTACAGCCCCTTCATTCCAATGGTACCATAACTCCCATTCACCCTCAGTCACCGCAACCACTTCACCCTCACAGTACTCGAATCCCCTTCCTCCACACAACACCGTAACTGTCTCATTCAGAAAATTCTATGCGTTCATCTCATATCCAAGCCCCCCCCCCCCCATGAGTTGACCATCATCGTCATGATACCATGGCCCTTCTTCATACCAGCAGCACCACCATCCCTTTTCGCTCCCAAATTACCACAACCCGATCCACATTAACATCAAAGGCACAACAAAGCTCTTTTCTCACAAGGCACAAAACCCCTTAATCCCATAGGGACTACAAGTCCCTCTTCTCCCATGACACTAGATGCCCCTTTACCTCCAGGCCCCTTCTACTACCCATGACAGAACATGCCCTCCCTTTTATCCCATTAATGGCTGTTAAGCCACAATAGCGTATCGTTAAGAAAAAAATCAAAAGGCACTCAGTACATCATATGTATTCAGGCTACGTCAAATTAGTACAATGAATATATAAATCTAAAACGGGGAGTTGAAAATAAAAAAAATGGACCCGCAAATACCAAATGGCCGGCTCAAATTACTGAGAGCGATCTCCATATGCTGCACCAGCCAGCCGGTCATACCCTACACCGCCGGTACACTCTGCGGTGTGGTATATTTTCCACCACCTGTGGTGTCCCTGGCGGACCGGCTCTTCTGGTACAGTGTCCTGTGGTGGTGGTGGTGGGGTAACGACATGGATGATGGGGAGAGGATTATTTCCGGCGTGCTATTTCCCTCTTTATCCATGTACGACAACAAGTTTGTCGCTCCTCATAAAACCTCCCAATGACAACGACCTGCGTGAAACAGGTACACAAACATGTCAATAATGCTAACAATCCCGTCCAGTTTATGGGGGAAGCCCGGAGAGGGGAGGAGAGGGCAGGGGCCTGGTATGCCCTACGCATGACCGTTGTGGTAAAGTTCTCATAGGACCGCGAACTCAACGTCACGGGGCGGTGACTGTGTCTACCATGGGCAACGGCAAATCTAATAAAGAGACTCTCGGGGTTTACGTGTACTGACTCGAGCCATTCGACGCATAGGACTGTGGGCAAGGTTCACTTCTAGAGAGGCAGAGAAGACTTCCTTCCACCTGCGAGCCGCTCGACACACGCTTATCCAGCACACGGCACTTGACAAGGAGGGTACTAGGCTGACGACCACACGTACTGAGACAGGAACACCCCCGCCTTTATATGATGATAACACTCGTGTCTAGAGAGAACATTAGACCACATCCCGATCATCTCTGGTGCCATCATCATCACGGTGATACCTAGAGGACCTACAGTTCAGGTGACGTGACCTACTCCACTCTACCCCTGAAGTTGGGGTGTCTCATAAGCCAAGATTACGAGACGTCTTGCGTGCACCTCTAAGGGGCAAAGAAGACGCCCTGGTGTCATAAATACACACACTCCAGTTTACACATCGCAAATTCAGTTAGAGCATTCACTCTTCTAAATAAACGTAAGCATACATAATACACTGACATTCCTAGTCAATGGCACTGTTCCCCACTATTCCATCAACAACAAATCCGTAACTATAGATGTCATCTTAATGAAACCGTCACGACTGTTGGTCACTCCTCCTGTACATATGTAGGCAGCTCCCAAGGCTTTGTCTCACTCATTTGTTCTTCCTATCATGCATTACTTCAGGTAACTGCCATCGTGGTACGTGTCCATACTTCTGTATATGGACAACGATCGCATACAATGTCCAATGATGACGTATGGCAGCTTTATGGCAGCTTTTAGGCAATACCTCGCCTGGATTCCCCACGGTATATGTCCAGACGTACATCAAAAGGCTCAACGTTTGGCACGATATCCTCGTTGACACTTCCGCCCCTTATCTTCAGTACATCTATCTTCATCCCTGACGAAGCGGCAATGCAATGCAAACTCCTGTCTTTTGTAAGCGTCTTCCTCATCGTATCCGACCCCTAACTTGAATCCGGGATGCATCATTACCTCTCATTTTCCACCGTGCTGTTTTCGGCTTTCTCTCTTCTCCTACCGTTGCAACCTCTCATGCTCGTGTACGTCAACCCTGATGCCTGGTCTGCTTCACGTACACAGAGCAACGGAAAAATGAGGGAACTTGATAACATACTGACACCGAAAACCCGGACGAATTACTACCAGAAATGATGGCAAATGAATGTCTCCGTCCACCTCTGTAACTTAGCGTTACCTTTTATTTGACTCCTCGGCCAATCAAGTCCTTACCCAAGTTCCACAACAACCAATCAGGTCTCGAACCGTGAGCTGTAGCGATACGTACTTGGATAACTACGCAGTTGTGCTCTCTCGAGGCTCGAGAAACGGCTTAATCAGTCGTTTAATTGCCGCCCTTGCTTCTTTCCTGGTAGTCTGCTTATTACGAGCCTTCCTGAAATGAAACAATTCCGTAACATTCTATGTATCGAATATCAGCTCACTGGGGTCTAACGAAGACCCTTTGTGACCTCTGTAATCCTTTTGCGCAACCGCTCACGGGATAATCACAGGGTGTGGATGATACCTGCACAAATCAGTCTGAAAATACTGTCATTCCTTGTGATGTAGTGCGTCCCATGAGATGTATTGCGTTCCCATTCCCATCACTACGCCTTAGCTTTACTACACGTTTCTGTAACTACCAATATTCTCTTATACTTTGGCGCATGAACATGTAGGGTAACCGTTACGTCCTATTTCAATGAACCCGTTACACTTCATCACTGGACACATGAGTGGGAAAAATAACTCAAACATGAAAGTCAACTTGAGCTTTGCTTTGTTTCCCATAAACCAGCTTCCCTCAGGCATCATAGTTGTCTTATTTCCAATAACTACTTAATCATAGTTAAGCTGTCTTGTTCTTGGTTGTAATCGCAATAACCCTGAAATATTGCAATGGATCGTTGAAGAAAAACAAAAGAAGTTGCGAGTGCACGACTTCCAGGGTTACGAACGCCTGTATCGCTCACCTGGCTTTACTGGTAACAACAGGGCCACATCTTGGATTGTGGTCGGGGTCAAAAGACGCAATACAGACAAGGGGCCAACTGAGGACCATCTATGCCAAATGTGGGTCAAACTGGCCCGGTAGTTTCGCGGAAAAGAGAACTGAAAACTGCAAATTTAAAGGACGGACAACAACACATGTCCATATGGCCTTGGGCAAAGCAAAGCGGCCAAAATAAAAAGACAACTTCCATCTTAAAACACGCAGAGGCAGGTCACAGCGACGACCATGGCAGCAACAAAGATGACTGAAAGATGGAGCCTCCAAGAAGGACCTTGGTCCTCCGCTGATCATGTATCCGGAGACGGCAGCGTGAGCGGTGGTGTTCCCGGAGACAGCAGCGTGAACGAGTGTTCCCGGAGACGGCAGCGTGAGTGACGGTGTTCCCGGAGACGGCAGCGTGAGCGGCGATGTTCCCGGAGACGGCAGAGTGAGCGACGATGTTCCCGGAGACGGCAGCGTGAGCGGTGGTGCTCCCGGAGACGGCAGCTTGAGCGACAGTGTTCCCGGAGACGGCAGCGTGAGTGACGGTGTTCCCGGAGACGGCAGCGTGAGCGGCGATGTTCCCGGAGACGGCAGAGTGAGCGGTGATGTTCCCGGAGACGGCAGCGTGAGCGGCGGTGTTCCCGGAGACGGCAGCGTGAGCGGTGGTGTTCCCGAAGACGGCATAGTGAGCGGTGATGTTCCCGGAGACGGCAGCGTGAGCGACGGTGTTCCCAGAGATGGCAGCGTGAGCGGCGGTGTTCCCGGAGACGGCAGAGCGAGTGGTGGTGTTCCCGGAGACGGCAGCGTGTGCGATGGAGTTCCCAGAGATTGCAGCGTGAGCGGCGGTGTTCCCGGAGACGGGAGCGTGAGCGGCGGTGTTCCCGGACACGAAGGGCTGAGGAAGGAGGGCCCGACAGAAGAATCAATACAATAAAGAGCGTGGCGCCGCGGCCGCTGGCCCGTCCCGGGCCTCTCGGGTCATTAGTTTGGTCTTCTTATCTTCCTCACTTATTTATTTACCATCTGTGTATGGCCATCCTCACCCACCCTACGACCTACATCCCTTTCTATTGTCCAGCGTTGATGAATGCGTCTCCAACTACCGTGGTCTTATAAACGGCGCGGCGTACTTGCGTTGACCAGGGACGGGATCGTCTGACACATACTCCAGTCCAAGCATAGTTGATCCCGGCATGCAAGCGAGTACGGGGAGGATGTTAGAAACCCTGCCTAACTGTTGTAGGCTAGGCCACTCCACTTGCTCACCAGCGTTGTCCTCGAGCTGAACCCTGCTCTGACTCCGCACCCCCCGTCTTTAACCACGTGTATCCCGATATGATCCCAGTTTTCCGGTGTTGAGTACGTGCTCCCCGTCATTAACCAAATGTACGGGGGAAAACGTGTTCAGCGAGCTATTTTCAGCGTATATTCGGACAAGACTCGCAATATGCTTCTAATGTTTAATCACCGGACTTCAAGAAGTACAAAGAGCTAATGGAGAGGGTCTAGAGGAGGGCAATACACAAAGTGCCAGGAATCAAGGGAAGTGAGTTACAGTGAAAGGTCAAAAGCCATAAGCGTGCCCACCATGGAAGACAGAGGAGTAGGGAGGTGGTGGGTGATTTCATCAACAACATATCGCATCTATAAACCAGCTTTATGATGACAGTGAACAGTTCTCCAAGAGACGCAAACACAGGAGCCTGATGTCACAACCGGAAACTAGGCGAGGGAAGACGTACGGAAGTAATCTTACAGCAATCAAATACTCGTGAGAGGCGTGCAAAATAAAAGAGAAAGTTTTCTTGTGTCTGAGTAACGCATCGATGGAATAAGCTAAGTGGCGGAGCTGTGAATGTTAACAGTATACACAAATTCAGGAAGTAGCATGATAATAAAATTCTCTCTCTCTCTCTCTCTCTCTCTCTCTCTCTCTCTCTCTCTCTCTCTCTCTCTCTCTCTCTCTCTCTCTCACACACACACACACAGACACTTTACGACACAGGGGTTCCAGGCCTGGGAAATAACAAGATAAAACACCTATTTACCAGGACTGGGAAACCCCCACAGACGATTAGTGTCTGGCGGGAGATTTACTCAGGCGACGTGGAGACGAACACGGCGCTGACGTAAGGCCGGGAGCGGCCGCCACAAATCGCCGGGGCTCCAGTCCGACCTGCCCACCCACCAAACACTGCAATATATATATATATATATATATATATATATATATATATATATATATATATATATATATATATATATATATATATGAGGGATATGACTGTTTTGGGAGGAAATGAGTGAGCGTGTCAGCAGTTTTGAGGCGAAAGATGGGGCATTAGTGATGGGTGATATGAATGCGAAAGTGGGTAATGTGGTAGTTAACGGTATCACCGGAAGGCAAGGGGTATTCAGTGAGGCGAAAATACGTAATACTGGTAGGCGTGCACAAGAGAGAGACTCTTGGATGTGAACGTGCTGAGGGGGACTCCTAGTGGCACAGAGAGAGAGAGAGAGAGAGAGAGAGAGAGAGAGAGAGAGAGAGAGAGAGAGAGAGAGAGAGAGAGAGAGAGAGAGAGAGAGAGAGAGAGAGAGAGAGAGAGAGAGAGAGAGAGATTTGTAGAGGATTTAGGAAAAAGGATATGAGGAAGGGTAGAGGAGAGGAGGGTGGTGAAAGTAAGAGAGCCTGAAAAAGATGCTTGTGTGAAGAGCTGCAGAGACTGAGTACAGAATGGCAGAAGGTGGGAAATAATGAAGATTTGGGAGTGGGTGAGGAATGGGAGGTATTTTGGGTTGCATCTGCGGGATGTGTGTGGTATGCGGGAGGCGGAAGGTGGACATGGGAGAAAGGGTATACAGAGGTGGAACGACGAAGTTACTAGTGAGGAGAAAAGAGAGGTGTGTGGGTGTTACTCACACAGAAAGAGTGTGAATGACTGGGACATGTACATGAGAAAGCGGTAGAAGGTTAAGAGGAACATGAAGGGATTGAGAAAGGGGACAAATAACAGGTAGGATGAGCGAGTATCAGCAAACTTTAGGGAAAATGAGAAAATATTTTGAGAGGAGGTCAAAGGTACGAGAAAAACAAGAGAGCAAATGGGAACATCGATGAAGTGGGCAAGTGGGGAAGTGGTAACAGGCAGAGATGAGATGGGGAGGATATGGAGTGAGTACTTTGAAGGACTTTTACATACGTCTCATGAGATGGTGGTAGACGTAGGGTGTTTAGGTCCAAGAGGCATTCGCGAAGAGAGAAGAAGTGGTGAAAGCTTCGCATAAGATGAAATGTGGCAAGGCGGCTGGAGCGGATGGTACTACAGATGAATTTCTTACGAAGGGAGGTGACTGTGTTGTTTGTATTTTCAATGTATGTATCGATCACGGTGAACTGAATGAAGCCTGGCGGAATACCACTACAGTGCCACTGCATAAAGACATGGGAGATAAATGCGAATGTTCGAATTACACAGGAATAATTTTGTTGACTGTTCCTGTGAGTTATGTTAGACACACAACACAAACTGCCCAGTGCCCCTCCAGTCCAGTAACGCCAGACCAGTATCGCAGACCCCTTTTGTTCTCGTTTCCTCCCCTAAGTCGAACGCTTCATAAACAGTTCAGGAGAAAGATGAAGACTGTCCACAGTATGCAATTTTCTGGTATATTTGTCTCCGGTCATATTTTGATACAGTAGAGCAACTCACACTTTCAGATGGAATAAACTACCATCAAGTATTGCGATGGGAAGAATAACAATACGTTCAAAACACGGCCGGATAAATACGTCAATGCCATTAGCCGTGAGTGGATCTGAAACTTTTGGAAGCTACGATGAGCCTGCTCGAGAGCGACAGTCGTAACCTACGCGCGGTGTTCAAACTTGTTTTGTCTTGGCAGAGTAACAGCTCAAGTCAGAGTATATATGAAGGCTGTGAATATATTTGAATACATTTTCCACTCATCTTCTCCTCTGCCACACCCATCTTGCATTGCTATTTTCCTGTCGGGTCATGTGCCAGAGGGAGTAGGAGCCTTCTGCTTTGCTATCCTGTCTCTACCTATAGTGATATGGAATTTAGGATACTATTACTGTCCTCCAGCAGATGACCTCGTTATACACCATCATGATCGTTCACCATAATTCACAGATATCACCTGCAACAAATTACACATCCAAATTGGTCTAGTTGTAAATTCAACTCCGGCTCGTTACCATTTGGCCTGGCAGTTAAATATTTACATTGTATTTTTAAAATTCATCCCAGGGGAAAGGGGGGAAAAAGAATACTACCCACGTATCTCCTGCGAGGCATATGTACAATGAGACTTGGAGGAACGTGGGAAAGAGGGTTGGAAATCCTCCCCTCCTGTATCATAACTACCTAAAAGTAAGAACGGAAGAAATCCGAACGTGGAATTTTCCTCTACTACTCAGTCGTCTGTTCCTGGCGCTACCTCACTAAGACGGGAAAGGCACGCAGGCATTATGAAATAAAATCCACTGTGCATAACCTGCCTTCCTATCCTGTCTCCACCTGAGAGTAAGATTACGAACGCAGTGGTTATTCTCGCTACGGGCCATCAGGTCTCCTGGCATCTGTCCTTCCCACGTAGTACATTCCTATCCCTCTCCCTCTTCTTCCATACCTGAGCCACTGGATCCGTCACTTTCAGTGCTCACGTCTGTGCTTAACGAATCCCCAGCCTCCCCCTTTCAACGCTAGCTTCCATAGAGGACTCTTCCTCTACAGCTGTGCGTGTCTGAGATTACGGGAATCCGCAGATCGCTCCTCCTCCTCTCCCTTTGCGCATTTCCCATGGCTGAATTTCTCTCTGTGTCTGAGGAAGTAGTGATGTCCTCTGAATTCTTCCACAAGACGGAGAGCCGAGGCGAATCATTCAACAACTTTCCCTCGTCGTCCTGGAATTTCCATTTGATCTCTGAAAGTGCAAGTTTAAGACGGATGTCTGTGTTACATGTACAAGTTATATACCACCTCCAGCAAAGCACCGGTGACTGTTTTAATTTTGTTACTATATATTTATATATATATATATATATATATATATATATATATATATATATATATATATATATATATATATATATATGTGTGTGTGTGTTCGCGTGGTTGAAATGGGAGGTTCGTTTAACAAAGCGAGCGAGCAGTTCCACGTAGACTGATCAAGGTGGTTTTGCATACAAAGCAGTCTTCGGTCATCCTCCAGTACATATTTTGCACCCTTCCCTATACTGTATATTGAGGTATTGAACTTTTTTTTTAGCAATGTATATTGCATTCTTCAGTGTCAGTTCGTCTCACCCACCTCATGTATGGAATGTACTGCAACATCGACTTGCAACATCTACTTTATGTATCTATCTTGTACCAGTTTTACACCTTCCAACTATTCCCTCCCTTATTTTTCTCTTGGTGTGGCGACATCAGGAGATCTTCTGTGTTTCAGTTTTTAAACTTTCCATGTTTTCCCCTCGCTTCCACCGGACACTATAATTCATGGACAGTGTCCCAATATTCAGGTGGATCAGACCGCCAGGTCTTTGTTTATTTTAGATCCCTGAGTCACCAGGGGCCAGCGAAAACTTGCAAAACATAATGACGATTCTCGATGCATCCACCTCCTCAAAGGCTCCCAACCCACTGATAGGATATGATCATACTCTCTGAATATGTACACAGTGAGGATTGGAAAGATGAGCAGCTCCAGCCAGTCAAAATGAAGTCGCAATAACTACCATGCCACCACCAGCAGTACCATGGCATCACTACCATGGCACCACCAGCAGTACCATGGCATCACTACCATGGCACCACCAGCAGTACCATGGCATCACTACCATGGCATAATCAGCAGTACCATGGCACCACCACTACTACAATGGCACCATCAGCAGTACCATGGCACCACTACCACTACCATGGCACCATCAGCAGTACCATGGCACCACCAGCAATAACATGGCACCATCAGAAGTACCATGGCACTTCCAGCAGTACCATGATACCATCAGAAGTACCATGGCACCACTACCGCTACCATGGCACCATCAGCAGTACCATGGCACCACCAGCAATAACATGGCACCATCAGAAGTACCATGGCACTTCCAGCAGTACCATGATACCATCAGAAGTACCATGGCACCACTACCGCTACCATGCCACCACCACCAGCAGTACCATGGCACCACAAACTAATACCCCGGCAGCACCAGTAGTGCCATGGCACCGTCACCAATACCACGGCACCATCACCAATAACAGCCAGCAAGATAATTAATGTTGCAACGCGACCTGTAGTTGCCGCAACAATAGACGAGCCAGTTAAGCCGATAATAGCGCACAGTCGCCTGTACTAACGTTATAATAACTGTCGCGTGCAGGGGTGAGGCTGGGGGTAGGATGGGGCAGGGGTGAGGCTGGGAGGGATGGGGCAAGGGAGAGGCAAATATGACAGGGGTGACGAGATGGAGGATGAGTGAGGCAAGGGTGATAGCTGGAGAGAGAGAGAGAGAGAGAGAGAGAGAGAGAGAGAGAGAGAGAGAGAGAGAGAGAGAGAGGAGAGAGAGAGAGAGAGAGAGAGAGAGAGAGAGAGAGAGGAGAGAGAGAGAGAGAGAGAGAGGCCTATAACAAGGCACCAGTAAAAACTGGCCATATACAGCAGGAACAGTTCTCTCTCTCTCTCTCTCTCTCTCTCTCTCTCTCTCTCTCTCTCTCTCTCTCTCTCTCTCTCTCTCTCTCTCTCTCACACACACACATACACACACACACACACACACACACACACACACACACACACACTAAACCAAGCAAAATTCTAAAGATCTTTCCTTGATGCATAAAAAGCCAAAGAGAGAAAATCCACAAGTGTTTAGCAATAATACGCCACACGAGTTACAATCAGTATCGGGACCTGGCACTGGTGAACCATGTTATAACAAGGTAACGAAGGCCTTGACCACAACGATGACCTTAACCATAGCGATGACCTTAACCCACACGATGACTTTAACCACAATGATGACCTTAACCACAATCTCTACCAGAAGGCATTTGACCCTATACCGTGCACAGGAGGCTGGTACAGAAGATGGATCACATAGGCAGGAATAACGGAGAACACTCTCTTCGATGGACACAAGATTATCTTAGTAGAAGAGGACAAAGGACGCACGTCAGACGAACCTTCTCTAACTGGAGTGCCGCAAGGTTCTGCTCTGGAACCGATACTCTTCTTGATTTACGTCAAAGACATGCCTGACTGTATGAAGTGTCTTAACTGAATGTGTTTACAGATGACGTTAAGGTTATAAGGTAAAGGAAAAGCGAGGAGGGTTGCACGAACTTTGAAGGGGATCTAAACAGACTCCAGAGTCAAGGGTCTGATGGATAAGAAAATGTTTGGCAAGCTGTTCACATCCTACATAAGGCCAAAACTACAACTCCTCAGGTTTGGTCACCGTACCTTCGGAGACACAAAAAGCGAACAGAAGAAGGTTCAGAGGGAGGCCTCAAATTTTTCCACCACAAACTGAGGTTCATAGTGAACAGTTCTTCGAAGATCTAAGGACAGAACAACCAGAAGAACCAATACGAAATTAAGCAAGAAACTTGTCCAAAAAGATGTGAGGTACTACTCCTTCTGTAATAAAATTGCTGTGGAATAACGGGTTGAAACGCACGAAGACATGGTAAATGCAGACAGCATACAAAAAAAATGTTTGACAGTAGAGAAAGTTCGTGTGATTGGGGCCCCATGAGTATACGACCCCCTCCTCGTACAGTAAAAAATACGTAATTAGAAATGGGTAATCACACACACACACACATACACACACACGCACACACACACACACACACACACACACACACACACACACACACACAGAGCAGCAGCAGCAGCAGCACCAGGAGCAGCAGCAGGGGATGAGGGGCCACTCCGTGCCATTGGCCACCCATCATGGGAAAGCGTTCCTCTCCGCCACATTAATCCACCCTGGCGGGAATATTTCTGGTCGCGACACACTTGGTGTGGCTAATAAAGATGGTGGATGTGTGACACGGGAGCCAGCATTATCCCGCCGCAGGCGGCACTCGCGGCACGTCGCCGCCCGGAGTGATGGTGATGGGACCTCCTCAAAATGGCCAGCTGTCTCTTATTGCGCCCCCCACGCAGATCGGGCAAACGCATCCTCTTCCAGACGGAGGAGACGGTACCGGCCATAACCACACCAGCAGAACGGCAGAGCCCCTGAGCACGACAGCGCGATCCTTGGGTACGGTGGGGCGACGCACGGGTTACGATGACTTGGCGTGTAAACCCTTGCCATGTACCGTCAGCCTCAGGGGGTCGCACCTTCGTCCTCAAGTGGGTTTAGAGACTATAACATGACGTGTCTGAGGAGGAGCCACGTCGAGTGTCCGTCCAGTAGACGAACCAACGTAACGACCGACAAGACGAAGGAACGAGAGCCAGGTAACAGCAAGCGTCCCCTGCGTTACCTCACCTGGCGTCGCTGCTGGTAATCCAAACTGGCCGTAACGTGCCACAGTTGCTGAATTTATACTTTCTGACGTCTTTTATCAAATCATTTTTTCCTCTTTCTTACCATCTTCTCTGTGTTTGAGGGATTCCTGTTTCTACTCCTTCACTGTAAATGTCACAGAAACTTTCAACTCAAAGCCCTGGTCCCTTGGCTACTGAACTCCATTTCCCAACTTACGTTACCAGAGAAATAGTCAAGGTTGATTAGTTTCTACGATCATATCTCCTATCTATGTCTTGTCTCACCTCTTTCAATGTACCATATTTACCATACAGTCAAACCTGAGCATTGCATGATCCCTTCCTCCAGCTGATGTAGCGTATATAATATTCTCAATATCCAAGGTAGTATGAAGATAAAGATCTAGTGGAGATGGTATACGTATCAATCCCTCTCAATGCTCACTAACATGGTGGTAGAAGAAATTTACCTGCATACACCCCCAAAAACGTGTGTCTCCATGACTCTCCATCACCACCATGGGGATCCAAATGCACCCAGTCTATCTCTTCAAAATTGTGTGTGTATGTGTGTTTGTGTGTCTGTGATAACCTATTTGTACAGTACGGGGAGGGACTTTTACACTCGAAAGGCCACATCTCTTAAACATTTTCTATCCTAGATCTTCTTAAATCTATGTATGCTGTTGGCATCACCGTGTCCTCGGGCATCTAGTTCCATTTATCCAGCAATCTTATATTATAAAAGCACTTCTTTACATCTTTTTTAAACAAGTTTCTTGCTAAAGTCCATGTTATGTCCTCTGACTAATCTATCCCTACATCCGTCGAAGAACAGCTCACTAAAAGAGAGAGAGAGAGAGAGAGAGAGAGAGAGAGAGAGAGAGAGAGAGAGAGAGAGAGAGAGAGAGAGAGAGAGAGAGAGAGAGAGAAAAGAGAGAGAGAGAGAGAGAGAGAGAGAGAGAGAGAGAGAGAGAGAGAGAGAGAGAGAGAGAGAGAGAGAGAGAGAGAGAGAGAGAGAACGTTCGCGCGTGCGTCACTGGATCTATAAGGGCGAAACCAAATAGCTCTAACTAAAAAGGCAGGGCTTTAAATATTAGTGCAAGACTCAAAAGGCCTGAGATACGTTACCCTGGCTTATGCATAATCATACCACTAAGCTATCAGAGTTTACCTTGCAACCATGAGGTCACCCAAGCTAATACACTGATTTAAAAGGAAATTCCCTCCTGCCTCTGAGCTGCGTCACACAGCATACATAACAACCGACGATCACACTGACACACAGCCGTCACACGCACACACCGTCACAAGCCTCTCACTCCACCACCCACCACAGGGCCAGATACCCCATCAAATGCCTCTCACTCCACCAACCACCCACCACAAGGCCAGCTACCCCATCAAATGCCTCTCACTCCACCATCCACCCACCGCAAGGCCAAAAACCCCATCAAGCCTCTCACTCCAACAGCCACCACAAGGCCAGCTACCCCATCAAATGCCTCTCACTCCACCACCAACCCACCACAAGGCCAGCTACCCCATCAAATGCCTCTTACTCCACCACCCACCCACCACAAGGCCAGATACCCCATCAAAAACCTCTCACTCCAACAGCCACCACAAGGCCAGATACCCCATCAAAAGTTTCTCACTCCAACAGCCACCACAGGTCCAGATACCCCCATCAAAAGCCTCTCACTCCAACAGGCACCGCAAGGCCAGATACCCCATCAAAAGCCTCTCACTCCACCACCCACGCACCACAAGGCCATATACCCCATCAAAAGCCTCTCACTCCAACAGCCGCCACAGGGCCAGCTACCCCCATCAAAAGCCTCTCACTCCAACAGCCGCCACAGGGCCAGCTACCCCCATCAAAAGCCTCTCACTCCAACACCCGCCACAGGGCCAGCTACCCCCATCACAGGCCTCTCACTCCACACTGCCCCACAAAAATCACTGGAAAAGTTACTTCATCAAATGAGTTCATGTATAAATGTTTGAATAAACAGAGGCAATCTAGTTTTACCATCTAGTTCGGCCCAAAGGTTGGAGCAGTGGAAAGTTGCCATTAATATTAGCGATATGAGCCCGAGTGAGGTGAGGCTGGATGGTGTGAGGCTGGGCGGTGTGAGGCTGGGTGGTGTGAAGGCAGCCTGTATGAGTTCGGTCAGTGTGAGGCTATACGGTATGAAGATACGTTTCATAACGCTTTGTACTGACGAAGGGTCCAATCAGGGACGAAAATCTCATTGAGGCCATGCCATTAATTGAGAGATAATAAAGGATTAAAGAGAAAAGGAGTAAGAGGAAAATGAGAGGAATCTGCGAGTTTTTGAGGAAGTGGTAGACTTACCTTTTAAACTAAGGCAGGTCGAAGGTAATAAGAGGAACATCAGATGAAAGTCATAAAGCATAGCGGTGTAGAAATGATCCAGAGATCATAATGAGCCAACATAAAAAGTTGCCAACAGCCACAAAGTAGTCATCCTGACGCAGTGATTGGCGTATTATTACGTGGGTTATCTAAAGATCCAACACTGGACGCAGGGCCGATGGGCCTAGTTCCAAGTCGAATTGCATTAGACTCGACTCAGTAAAGTAATAATATGTGGAGCTGGAAGCTCCCTGGATGTGTAATACTCAATAAAAAAAAAAAAAAAAGAATTTAATCCTTTATAAATAATTGTACAACACGTGATTTCCAGGACAGATTATATGTTTAGCTGACACCAAATGTATTTACTGTGTCACGTGGAGGAATTACTGAGACGAACACAAGAGAGTTGCAAGGGGATCTTACATGGAAAAAACAAGATGAAACTGTTTCAGAGGCGTTAAAATCAACTTGCCTTGCAACTGCCTTGCCGGGAAATCGTTTCCAAATCTGAGTTTATGGAGGCACCTGTGATGAGACGCACATCGAGCAAGAGAATATAAAGCAGGTTTGAAGAAGTGGAGGAAGCCAATTCCGAGTCGTTACCATTAGGGTGCAAGAGGTTAGCTTTCAAGAAAGAAATCGTGTATAAAAAGAGTGAGGGAAGAGTGAAAAGGAAAAGAATTCTTGAGGGACGCAGCGATGGGTAGGAAAAAAGGGAGAGGTTAACCAATCAACCAGCCAGGGAGGAAGCCTAGACTGTGAGAGAACAGAGTGGGAATTAACGCCAAAAGAGTGGAGCTTGTAAATCACATTCCGGTACTACACCCTGTCAGAGACTTTTGATATACCAGTGGCTACAGTACTGGATTCCTTCACGTTCGCCACAGAACATCGGCTAAAACATAACATTATAACTCGCGAAAACCATACTGATGGTCAAAGAGGAAACTGTGAAAGTCAAGATGGTTCAGGAAAAGGGAAGTGAGGAGAGATTCAAAGGCTCTGGAGAGACGGTAACAGTCAGAACATGATCATAGTATATAGCATACAGTAATCATAAAGAGTGTGTTCTTTGGATGCCAAAAGCCTTTACCAATGTACTCCCATCGGAGGCTAATTACGAAGCAAGAGCTAAAGGCAGAAATCAGGGGCAAACTCCCTCACTGGACACAAGAATACCTCTGGGGAGAAGAACAAAAGACGAAGGTCAAAGGTGTATTGAATAAACTGTATTCTTGAATGGACTGCGCGATTACATGTGGGTTACCGCAGGGCTCGGTCTTGGACCCCATACTATTCTTGGTGCCGGTGCCGACTTGCGTCACGAACTAAACTCGTGCTGCCTAGACATGTTTGCGGATGATGCCGTGGTCGTGAGAGATGTGAGGAACGCCAACGGTTGCATGAACTTACAGAGGGACCTAGACAGACTAAAAATTTGCTCTGATAAATTGTTTATGAGATTCACGGAAAAGAGGATGGGACTCGGTATAATAAGGCCCTAGTACGAATGCTACCTAGCGGGAAGTAAGCTACAGACATCTCGTGTGAGGGAGATCTAAGAGTCGATCGACCCTGTGCTTTATCCGTCGCAAGAGTTGCATATCAGAAGTGTGAAAGAAGTAAACTGTCTCCTGGTAAATATTAGTATCGAATTCTTTACATGGATAAGGAAATTATTAGTAATTTATTCACAATAAATTTTAGGCCTAAGCTCTCAAGTCTGGTCACGGCACCTAAAGAGGCAGAAAACTATGATTGAGAGGGTCCAGACTAAAGCAACCAATATGACGCCTACATTAAGAGACTGAGGTTCAATGAAAGGCCGAGGGCTTCAGAGTAGTCTACCACGGAGGAAAGAAACGAGAAGGTAACATGATAACAGCCTCTAGGTTCCTAAATCAGTTGGATGACGGTGACAATACACAGCTCTTCACAAGGTGCAGTGCCACAGTTACCAGAAGCCAAGATCAAACGCTGAGCAAGAACTGGTTAGGAGGGAAGTGGAGAAATACTACTGGTTTAGCAGTTTGGATGGTCTAGACAAGGAGACGGTAAATGCCGTCAACTTACGAAGACTTTAAAGCCTTCCAGATGGCACAAAAATAAAAAAGACGGGGCCCCATGTGTGTATAAGTCACCCCACGTTACAAACAAACAGGTAATCACAATATCAACCTCTGCAGCCAAATGGAATGTAAGTCGACGTGATGCTCGACCGTCAGAAGACAACAGCCAATCTCTGTACGAATTGTTTCTTCCTGTTTGTATACTGGATGTTTTGGTCCGGAGCAAACAGGTATATCAACATTTCCACCCTGTCTACAGAAGTTCTAGATGTATCCACTTCCACGTAACCAGTCAGATGAAGAGTGACAAGTCAAATAACACAGCTCATTACCGGCCAAACAAAATATTTGAGGGCCAAACATTTGAACAACCTACAATAGATCTGCTTGTGCTCTGAAGCATTCTGTATGCATCCCTTACACTAATTACTGACGAGCTTTACCAACGTAGGAGTGGATGTGTACTGAAGCGATCAACAGCAGTCGCCGGCCTGCCCAAGATCTCCCGTCCCTGCAAGACCTGGTAGTCTCTGGAAGTGATCACACGATAACGACACCCACTGGAAACCACGAAGATCCTCACTCGGCTACCCCATTGCACGACATGTCCCAAGAGACAAGTGACACTTACACCGTATCCAAGAGTAAAACTGAGTGTTCTAGCATGGTATTAATAACGGCAGACACCCCATCCTCCCCTAATCCCATAAAGACACGCAACACGCCTAGTCCGATGGTGGCGCGGTGTACGCCTAACGGGGTCCCGGGCACTCGAGGACGTAAAACGGATACACTTGTGAGGTGTCTCAACCTGCCGGAAACGACACCTTGAAGAGAAGATTAACCTGCCAGCCTCCTGCAGGCGGCTGACTTGTAATATACCTTTCCTGACAGGAGCGCCGTGTAAGCTGACGACAGCCGTCACCTCTCCGCCAACAGCTTACCTTAGCATGTAGTGATGGGAACCATGGTGTCTTCTAGAGTTACCAGTACCTTGAACATTTCCAACGCCCCGCGGCTTGAAGAAAGTACACAACTGCAGAGAGATGAACTTATTCCAGCGACCTCTCACCTTTCATTCTTTATCAAAGATCACTGGTTGCATCAGGTGTTAAGCAGTTTCATAACAGCGACAACAGATAACAGAGAACATCCGGTGAGCAAATCCATGCCTTCTTCCAAGGGGTTTTCTTACAAGTGACACAAAAAAAAATTGTGCAAATGAAAGCTACCCTGAGTGTTGGTGTCAGCACGGACCAGGATCTACCACTACAACTGCCGCCTTGTTGCTACCAACAGATACTCCACGACACAACGTGTCTTTGGCGGAATTCGGGCAACAAGAGACTAGAACCAACCATGCACGGACTGCGTGCTCGCAAGCCCAGGACTAGGTGTCGGGCTGCACAAACACTCACGTATACCCTGACTCTAGGTAGTCAAGTGGGGTATATCTGGGACGTCCGCCTGCGAGTGCACACTGATCCTTTCCAGTCACCGAGGCTGTACAAGCCTAATGGTGCCTCTCATACTGTGATACTGACCATCATCGGTCGTCTTCGTAAACATTACGACAATAATCAGCTGCGAGATTCCAAGTAAGGGTTCGAGTCTGGTTTTCAGCCAGTTCTCAGAGAAACCGGTGGCTGAAGCGCAGAAATAGAAGCTTAAACGAAAAATGAAAGTCTTCAGCGCAGTTCTGACATATGAAAGTGTGAGCCTTTTAACCTTTTACAAAATAAAAATCAAACAGAAAACTGGAACGCATTCAATAATGGAAAACTAGAAGAAATGGAAAACCATGAGTTGGAGGTGGAGGAAGACGGGGAGGAAGACTAAATAAGAAAGATGTCAGATTAAAGGATGAGGAGAAAAGGATAGGATACGGAAAACACACCCGAGGTTGGCCATCTGCAGCCTGACAGGAGGAGGAGGAGGAGCAGCAGCAGACAGGCAGGGAGGCGGGTTGGCTACACACTGACGAGCCTTTCCTCAAGCCCCAATTGAGAGCTCAGTCACAGGGAAAAAGACCACATTGACAAAAATTTCCACAGAAAATGGAAATCTTGGGAACATCGCAGCCAAATTATTTCCCCCAAACTCAGCAGCGGATGCGACGAATCGTTTATCCTCGCACGGGTAAGATTTGTTCAAACTTGCCCGGTTCCTGGGGCGAGAGCCCGGTGGTAACGTTCGTCGAACGACGCGGTATAGTGCAGGACACACGAACTTATTGCCGACTCCCGTTACCATTCCCAAAGCCGGCCGCCAAAACCGGCTCAACCACACTCCTGAGTCTCAGACAAAAACACAAAAATGCATCGAGACCTTAGTGGAAGTTGTGTCTTCCAGGGGGAAAAGAAGGCGATCGTCGCAGGAAGGCTGGGTGGGCCAGGAAGAACGGGTGGGGTAGGAAGGATGGGTGGGCCAGGAAGAATGGGTGAGGTAGAAGGCTGGGTGGGCCAGGAAGAATGGGTGGGGTAGGAAGAATGAGTGGGGCAGGAAGAACGGGTTGGGTAGGAAGGCTGGGTGGGGTAGGAAGAATGGGTGGGCCAGGAAGAATGGGTGGGGCAGGAAGAACGGGTGGGGTAGGAAGGATGGGTGGGCCAGGAAGGATGGGTGGGGCAGGAAGGATGGGCTTGTCCTTAAATCCTCCAAAACAGGGACCAAGTCCTAAGGGTCTTCACACGCTCACCTCACAAGTACACAAGGCAGTCGAGATGTCTGGGGTCGACACCGCGCGAACTCGATACTGTGGGACAACACTTTATCAAACAGCCACACTAAGCTTCTCATCCTATCGGCGTTACTTTTAACATTGCGAATATTGTCTGACATGCAAACACTATCGAAAAAACTCAATATAATAACTCCCTTTGAACTTTAGGATCAGGTTAGCTTGAAACAAAAACTCGGGGAGGGGGGGGGATCACGTTCCCCTACATGACGTAGTGACCAACGTACCACATGGAAGGCGGTGCTCGGACCCCAACACTGTACGCCTGACCCAGTTACCTGGAAGTGGCAGACGACGAGAGTGAATACATTACAAAAAAAACATTGTATAAACACTCACCTTCAGTGGCAACAGTCCCCCCGCTGATAACCACTCGCAGTTTCTTACCTGAAAGAAAAGAAAATAACATTATTGTAATTAAAGTATTTCCTAAAGTGGAGAAAAAACAATTACAGGAAAATGAGAAATATCAGTCGAACATGAGCGACCTACAGATTAAAGTCGCATGCGTAGGCTGCTGACCATGGTGTGCTCTTCTTATACTGACCAGTGTTACCTAACTTTAACCCTTCCAGCTCCGCCTCCTGATCCATTATCCAGGCGAGTAGCTCCTTGGAAGACTGTTGCAGTAGCCCTCATGCCAGCATAAACGATGCACCTGGGCTGTACTGATACAGCTATGAGAACCTTTGAACACTTTTCTTCTACAAATGCTGTCACCATTTGGCCATTGATAGTGCCACACAGGCCAGTAGCAGGTGCTCAGCCAGCCCCAGGCACCAGGGTGTCCCTGGAGCAGTCGCAGCAGTTCCTTAATGGTGATGCTTTGCCAGATCTAACGCGCCTCTCAATGCAGCGCGGGAGTCTTGTGTGATGTGGCGTATGTGCAACTCTTGCAGTATCATCATCCTCGTTTTCTTATCATCCCGACTCTATCGCTGGGTCCTGGTAATGACGACCACATTTTGAAGCCCAATAATTTCACCGTCATAAACATCAGGATTCCTACAACGACCCCCAGCACTATCCACACACACACTCCAGATTAATCACCGTAATCCCTCTCCTAATTCTCATCTTTAATCCCATCACTGGTAATTACTTTCCACCACTATGTCTACTGCTCACCACATTCTTCATTCTTCTTGTCCATCCTAATCATCACCTCCTCTCCATTATTCCCAATCCCGGTCCTTATCGTCATCTGTTTCATTCTTAAGCCTCACTATACTCATGTTAATCCTATTCCCATTTCTCAATTCCATTCATCACTCTCCGTGTTTAAAACATCGAAACCCGAATCCCAAATTCAACCCCATTTATAATCCGCTGTCCTCACCATCAATTCTAATCCCAGTTATTTCGTTCTTTCCCGCTCCTCTTCGCCACTCCCATTCCCCGGTCTTCAGTACCATTTCCATTCCGATTTATTACCACAATTTCCATTACTGCTGCTCACCATCATTCCATCCCCAGCTTTGACACCCTTCATCCTCAGTGGTGTGGAGGGCGGCGTGAGTTAGGGCGGAAGGTAAGAGGGGGCGTCATCGCCCGCCCCTGCCCGGTGTATTGAACCTGAGCCAACGGTGTGATAATGATATAGAGACCCACTTGTTTGCCGTATTAATGAGCAAACTACCGCCAGGTAGTTTGCTTAACCAGCCTGGCTGATGATAAGGAAACACACACACACACACAATTACCGACTGATCTCTGATTGGCTAATGATGGTAATCTCTGACTAGCTGATGCCACAACTGGTGTCACTGTCACCAACCAATTCTGGAAGTGACGTCCTGGGGTATCTGACACCGGGCTTGCGCACTCCTGCGCGGCGGCTGCGACACCGTTCCTGCAAATCCCGCCACTGGTTCCTGATCTTCTGACACGGCGTGTAAGACTCGTCAGAACCAAAAGCTTTCCAATACACGACAGACGTCCTCCATGTTCCTCAGCTTCTTGCAGCATCTCCACCACTCCCGAGACTTAATCCCTGGAAGCGCTCGACCGGTAGCTTCCAACTCATAGTGAGAGAGAGAGAGAGAGAGAGAGAGAGAGAGAGAGAGAGAGAGAGAGAGAGAGAGAGAGAGAGAGAGAGAGAGAGAGAGAGCTGGGAGGGTGGGTGGTGGAGGGCCTCAAGGTAGGCAGCGGACGTGCGTACATCGAGGTAGGCAGCAGGAGTGTGTGCCGGCCGGAGCACAGGTAATGGAGGCAGGAATGCAAAGCCTTCATAAACTGTCCTGGTGATGCCCAGCTGGTCTGCCTGCATCATTAATGAACAGGGAGCTGGACCAGCTGGGGAGGGCAGTCAGGGAGGGAGGGAGGGAGGGCAGTCAGGGAGGGAGGGAGAGGGGAAAGAGAAAAAGGTAAGGAGGGAGACCCGATGGAAGAGTAAGGAAAAGGCGCGGAAGAGTGACAGGGAAAGAGTGAATGAAAGATAGGGAGGTATGAACGGTGTGGCAGGGTGAAAGATACTCGAGAGTAAGATGAAAGGAAGGCAAGGAGAGAGAGAGAGAGAGAGAGAGAGAGAGAGAGAGAGAGAGAGAGAGAGAGAGAGAGAGAGAGAGAGAGAGAGAGAGAGAGAGAGAGGGGGGGGGGGACATGGGACTGAGCCTGGGGGGGAGGGGGGATTGGGAGGAGTGTGGGCCGGGAGGCCAGGCCACTTGCGATGCACGGCCGCCGCCATCTTGTTCTACTAAAGTGTAAGTAATGCCTCACTCGGGAGCCACACCAGAATTCATCGGCCAAGAGCCCTCCCCTCCTTCCTTCCCCAAGACCGCCACTTCACCCCCACCCTCCGCCCGCACGTCTACCTAGCCCCTCTCCTCCAGCATGATATCGCCCCCCTCCCACTTCCTCACTGAACACGCCATATCTCCGACCCAACATTCAGAAAAACAACCTCTCCATACATGCCTTACCTTTCCATCCACCCACTAAAGCCACCCTCATACCTGCCTTACCTTTCCCTCCACCCACTAAATCCACCCTCATACCACCCTTACCTTTCCTTCCAACCATTAAAGCCACCCTTATACCAGCCTTTCTTTCCTTCCGTCCATTAAAGCCATCCTCATACCTACCTTACCTTTCCTTCCAACCATTAAAGCCACCCTCATACCTGCCTTACCTTTCCTTCCAACCATTAAAGCCACCCTCATACCACCCTTTCCTTTCCTTCCACCCATTAAAGCCACCCTCATACCTGCCTTACCTTTCCTTCCACCCACTAAATCCACCCTCATACCACCCTTTCTTTCCTTCCGCCCATTAAAGCCACCCTCATACCACCCTTTCTTTCCTTCCGCCCATTAAAGCCACCCTCATACCACCCTTTCTTTCCTTCCGCCCATCAAAGCCACCCTCATACCTCCCTAACAACGAAACTTATCGCTACAAAGGAGCAGTGTACAACGTTAGAAACCCTGATGTACTTCAAAAAGTTGACTCTCTTAGACGACAATATCCTATTACCTGAACAACATCACGACTTCAATGTAGTTCTTTGGTCATCTATGCAGGAGATAACACCTGGGAGTCATCTATGTGGTGAGAGTATGCATATGTGGCCTTAGGAATCTCCTCGTTGAAGATTTATCCTCAACTTCATGAGGGTTCATGATTTTTTCAGTCTGATAGATGAAGCTTGACGTTCCCGGCATCAAAACACCCTGGCAGTTGATAGGCATAAAGCCCAACCAACCACCGAAGATATACCCCGAGACATTATGCACCGACTCCACCAAAAGGTTTGAAAAAAAAGAAAAAAATGCCACACGAAAGAAGGCAAAATTAAACCTCCTGGTACGGGTAATCTAATATGCGCACAGACACTGGACTACCCTAACATTCGGAAGACATCCAGTGAAATAAAGAGGGTTGGGAGGGGGGTTAAATACAGGTTCAGCATGACAAACGGGGTCCCACAGGGCTCAGTCCCGGGACCCATACTCTTCCTGCGTATCAATGCTCTGGAGAACGGAACCCACGGACATAATTTCAGAATTTCCCCCCAAAAACACGAAATTCGGGAAACAAAGCCCAAATACAGGACGACTGATGAACGATGCAAAGTGATTCACACAGGATGATGTGGTGGTGACAAGACACGACCAAAAAGGACTTCAGTTTAAACAGATGCAAAGTAATGTCCATGAAAGGTAGAGATAGTAACTAAAAAAACATAGATATTCCGATAAGAAATTACTGTTAAGTACGAAAAGAAAACTATGTTAATACCGGCGTCCCTCTCGTCCTTAAGGAACAAACCCTCTATACATAACAATGACAACAACAACAGGAGTTACATGTGGTTTTTTTTTTAGATCAGTTCTATTAGGTTTGTTCAAGTTGAGCTACTGGTTCTCCCAAAAGTACATTCTAACGTTAGGATATTCAATTATTAACTGTAGAACTTCAATCTCAACTGGGAAATACCGCCTCAGTTGAATCTATAAGTCACGTTTCAATGTATTCTAGATAAGGTAGGATTGTCTATCCTTATCAATTCCCTTTGTCATTTATCGATTATTCATTCACGTTGAGCTTTTATGATATGTATTTTTCGAGGCATATTTCCATTTCATATTTTGACCATAAACTCCTCCATTATCCCATTCCTCCTCCTCCCCTCATCTTCCAACAGCCACTGACACCTCCTCTTTCCCACTCTCTCCCCACTTCATTCTACAACTGTCTAATATGATGGCGCTGTGCCGGCACCCCCTCACACGAGAAAAAGCCTCCTCACATATCTACTCCTCCTGTCATGGCTCCACGATTCCCACAACCCTTTACCACAGTCATCTTTACAATACAGTTTTCGACGATTTTCGAAAGCCGTCCTCGAAGCCTGGACTACAAGTTGCACTCGGGGCTCGCGCTCCAAATTCTCATCAAGGCCAACAACCCACATAACCTTCCCGAGTGATAGCCCAATGCTGGTCCTCGATATCTGTCTCAGTGGTTCATCTCACACGATGTTAAACTGGGGGTGTTAGGTGGCCTGTCGGTCTTCCTGGAGGGTGGGCCCCACTTGTCGATCCGAAGGCGTCCCGACCAGGCGCGCCTGAGGACGGGCCACTGGTCGTACCGAAGGGCAGGCGACCGGTGGTGGTGGTGGTCCAGGCAGGGCCAGGAGAAGTGTCGGGGCCCCAGCTGCCGTGCCCTTCACTCAGACAATCTAATTAGCGGAGCTGAAGCCGGGGAAAATACCAGTCCTGCTTCCTGACGACTTGTCTCACTTGTTTCCAGAGCCAGCTAAGTGGATTACCACACCCAGGCTCAGGTCAGCCTGCTACCCACACACACACACACGCACACGCACACACACACACACACACACACACACACACACACACACATACACACCTGACATCCACTCCCCCACATCTCCCATGCATTTCCTCCTCCCTCCTTAACACTCATCAACCTTCGCAGACCCGTCTTTTCCACTACCCCCCCTAAACCATACCCCTCTCTCGCCACCGCCCCCACCTGCACCTTCCCCTCCCACCTCGGGAGCGAGCGTCGCCTAACTACCTGTCATCCCCTGGTGACGCGTCGCCTCCCACGCCGTGTATCAACCTCCCTGCTTTACATAACCGGGACATGGGACCGAAAATAATCTCAGCCCTAACACGGTCGTCAGTTATGTAATACGCAACGACGTGTGACTCCAATCAACGACCACCCTATTCTGGAACAAAAGTATCTTTTGTCTGTCCCTCTATACCCTCGCGCCTCAGTGATGTTCCCTTGGAGACAAGAATCAGAATCATCAGTCCCTTGAGGCAACACGGGGCGAGTCCACCTTGAATTATGTTAAACAATTCAGTATTTCTCCGTCGGTGAGGCACATTGTGGCGGCCCTGGACGCGACAGTAAATGTAACTAGGTGAAGAGCAGTCGAGTTAAACATTGTAAAGGTTATAAACCTCGTTACAGTTATTGAATCGCCATCACCAGTTAGCACTCGAGAACACTTACTTCACTATAACCCAATAACGTCCAAGGGAGGGTGTGTGGAGGAGGAGAAGGAGGGAGGAGGGGGTGGTGGTAGCGGAGGAGGAGTGGGAGGAGAGAGGAGAGGAGGAGGAGGAGGAGGAGGAGGGGTGGGAGGAGGGTGGATAAAGAGGTGGAGGCGAGGAGGAGCCGTATGCCATGTAAGGGTGGGCCGTGACCTTATCATGACACCAGCCGTAACGCCATGTTTTTCAGCCTCTCTTTACCTTCAGTCTAATAATCTGTTAATTAATATCAGCATTATCATCATTAATATTATCAATATCATTATCATCATTATCATTATCAATATCGTTATCATTAATTAGTCTGCGCAGCACGAAAGACACTGAGGGATCCCATACTCCGTCATCATCCGTCCTTCGTGGGCGAGGCACACGTTGCCCCCCTTCCACTAAACCCTTGGTCACAGTAGTAATACCCAGTATCAGACTTACGAGGCACAAGCAAGTGTTTCCCCAGCATCTCATGAAATCAATGGCGTAGGACCTACAACCCTGGTTTGGCCTTCGCCTGTAGGCCGTGCCCCCCTAGCGTACGCCAGTACATCAGCGAGGTGGGAGGTCGAGGCTAGCACCTGCGATGATAGACGTGACGGAGTCGAACCTCAGGCCAGCGGCTAGGAGCAGTGGTAGGGAGGGGGAGGAGGGCTGAGAGAGGCGGTAATGACGCCCGCCGCTGAGAAACTCCCGCTATTAATACGTTAATTGGCTCATTAAAAGCAGCGCTTCACTGCACCCACCACACCGCCCCAGAGGCTGTGTTACGGAGAGCACCACACACACCACCCCTAAGTGTGTGTGTGTGTGTGTGTGTGTGTGTGTGTGTGTGTGTGGCGCACAATCGCTATAACGCCTAGAAGAGAGAGAGAGAGAGAGAGAGAGAGAGAGAGAGAGAGAGAGAGAGAGAGAGAGAGAGAGAGAGAGAGAGAGAGAGAGACGGAGCACTCTACTCCTAACTCAATTATGAATCTACCAGAACACCCTGGCTTTTGTGCTACGGGCAACACAAACTCTACACCCGCGACGCTCTCGTGTGTGTGTGTGTGTGTGTGTGTGTGTGAGTGTGTGTGTGTGTGTGTCTGATCCGGACCGATGCCATGAGACTCATGGAGGTGATACTAATAGTGGTAAAGACACACACACACACACACACACACACACACACACACACACACACTCGAGAAGGCTTATAGTCAGGGTGGCTGCTCATTATAATGTAAGAGAGAGAGAGAGAGAGAGAGAGAGAGAGAGAGAGAGAGAGAGAGAGAGAGAGAGAGAGAGAGAGAGAGAGAGAGAGAGAGTCTACAATCCCCAGAGTGATGCAGGTCAGCCAGCGCAGGTCGGGTCTCCACAACAATGGTCTGACCCGCCCCGATACGTCAAGAACAAGAGAGCAATGAGTACTCTGCCACGCCAGTCAGCCATAACCTTCACTCTCTGACCACCAGCTGCCTTGTGTCATTCTATACTTACGGCAGCTGCTGTAATGATCCTGGGCCAACACTTTCCTTCACACACACACACACACACACACACACACACACACACACGCGCGCGCGCGCGCAGGAGCACTTAGAGTGCTCCACAATGTTTACGTACGTATCCATCGTCCTGGAACAAGCAGTTACTTTTAGGATAAATTTCCTCTTCCCTGTCTTTCCCAGGAGTGGACGCGGCTTTCCCGCCCTTAACTCTCAGTATGCACTCCCTCCCCTCGAAAGAGACTCGAGTAAGGAGGGCAGGGCCGGCGCTGACGAGAATGCCAAGTAGGATAACTGGCCCACAGGGACCCATCGCCTGTACCTCTTGGGCCATACGACATTCCGACCCTCACATATTTTCCTGCTCTCGCCATCAATACTACACGACCTCACTCACCTTCTTTCCTTATACCTCTCATCCCCTACTCCCTTACATTCATCCCAGCCTCCGTTCTCACCCTTCATCTCTCTATACAACAACCTTCCTCAACTTTATACGTGGCCTGAATGCTCAGTCATGACTGATTGCCTTAGGTACAAGCCATATTAACGCCGTGGGCCATGTTTCAGGTCGTTCCTATAAACGTAGTATTTCGTAACCATTTTTTCCCCCCTTCTGTGACCGACATAGTAAGGACAAAAGTATGTCGCAGTCGAACCCTCATCGGCTGAAACAGTAGTATAATACGTATATTAAAAAAAAAAAAAATTACAACATAGATAAATCTCAAGACTTCATATTGCAGAGGTGAGTGAAGAAAGGAGGAAGGGTCAAGCCAGCCAGTCCTTGTGCTGCAGGTTTTCCACACACAAACTATGGGAAGAAACGGCCGGCTGCCTCCTGGAGGTCGTCGGTCTTCGGGGCCGGGACACAGAGACAGCTCAAGAAAGCAGCGGCGGCGAAAATAATGCCTGAAACACGACATAAGGACGGCTACAACCAAGTGGACGGAGACGAGTTGACGGCAGGAGAGTTAATGAGGACTGAGGCTTTTGATACCACTCTGACTGAGAGAGGCAGAAGAAGAGCAACGCCAAATATGCGAGCGGTACTCCACACTAAGGTGGATGAGGCTCCTGCAGACAGGTATTTTGCAGATACAGATTACCTATTCAGAAAAGTTTTGGCGTCTATATAATACCTTTAGCTTTTGGGAAGTAAACTTGGTCATGTCCATAATGTGGTGTTACTAGGATGGTCATGACTGTACCCTCTAACGCCTCCAGCATCAAACAATCTCAAGGTAGCGCCCCACCGGCTGATAAAGACTTTCCAACTTCCCTCGTCGTTCACGCCATCCACAGAGGCCGTCGTCCCCAGCCACCCTCGCCACACCACCTCCGTCAGCCTGGTACTGACCTACCGTCGCACCGTCTGCTCTGTCACTATCAATTGAGGTGATCATGGTCCGCTTTACGTCGCCTTCAAGAAAATCAGGAATAATGACAGCAATCTTTTGGGCTCTTCGTCTTGCCTCCGGGGGTCCGGCATCTCCGCGTCAACAGTGCTTCACAAAACCTACTGACGGCGTCTAATGTGGCATGTGGCTAAGGACCTCGCCCTGTCGTTATATGCCCTTTCTATCTAAATTACATATACGCAAATCCAGAACCATACACGGGCGATGATGGGAGTACTACTAGGCGCACCCACCACTCTCTGAACACGTCTATAGTACCACTCCAGTCCACGGATCTATAAAACTAACCAGACAATGACGGGATGTTCCTTATCGTACCTTGGCAACTGCTCTCCTCACACGAGGTGTCCATCAAACTGTAATCTACGTGGTGGTCATAACGCCACACAAAGACACACAGCCATTGATACCTGCTAACATAAACCAAGACAAAGTTATCCCTCAAATTCCCGTGGTTCGCGTGTTAATTACCTATTTGTGACAGCCTAATTTACACTAAACAGGAGGAGGAGGAGGAAGAGCTTTTTACACTCAGGGGGCCCCATCTTTCGAACCTTACCATAATACAACTTTTCAGACCTATGTATATTGCCTTCGGTCATTTGATTCCATTCATCCACCAACCTAATGCTATAAAAGTACACATATCTTGACGAGTTTTTCGGTCAGTTTCATGCTGTGTCCTCTGGTTGAACTTTCCCTATATCTCTCAAAGAATTGGTCACTGTCTACACATCGAGTGTGTGTGTGTGTGTGTGTGTGTGTGTGTGTGTGTGTGTGTGTGTGTGGTGTGTGTGTGTGTGATTAATGTATATAACCAAAAACAACGAAAAATATTTCCATCAAACACTGGAAATGCTGGCAAGCCTTTGAAATTCACCATTCAAGGCTGGAGATAACCAACTTCCTGCTCCTTAAACACACACGGGGAATGTGAGATGGCGACCCTACCGCACCCTTGTGCCGGTCCGCAGAAAAGTCCAGTTCACACACATCCTGGCGGAGCATTTACCACTGAGGCACAAGGAGGAGGACCAGACCTGGGATGCGCCCAAGTCATCCCGCAGTGAGGTGATGTATTCTGGCGTCCTTCCTGCGATAACCGTGAGTTTAGGTAGGTGTATCAGGCAGATCCCCGCCCCCAAGGCAGTGTTGCAGCAGTCTGCCTCCTGTGACGGGGGCACGAGTCTCGCACAATATCACGGCACAGTTTTCAAGCGGGTGGGAGACACGGCCGCTGAGTGGGCTACCAAGAGGCAATATTGGAGCATCTTTTACCCAACAACCCTGTGTTCTGCTTTAGCCTCTCAAATATTTCTAGTAATACATAAATAATTACTGGGGATAGATAATAAATATCATTTTACTTATATATATATATATATATATATATATATATATATATATATATATATATATATATATATATATATATATATGAAGGCGTGCAAGAGACAGGGTGAACTGGGACTATATGGTACACAGCTGTCGGCGTTCTGCCAATGGACTGAGCCAAGGCATGTGAAGAGTCCGGGGTAAACCATGGAAAGCTGTGTAGGGCCTGGTTGTGGATAGGGAGCTGTGGTTTCGGTGCATGCACATGACAGCCGGAGAATGGATGTGAGCGAATGCGCCTTTCGTGATCAAGTATGGAAAAAAGATATATACATATAATTTCACAAATTTTATGGCGACAACACTAGACGTTAGGTATATTTCCACACACAAAAAAAACTAAGCTAGAATACCCCACAATTCCTACCACTACAAACCTCTATCTAGACAAAATAAGTACTGGATACCTATTTCGGCCATCGTAAGGCATATCAGGCTTTAATACTGGATGACACAATGCACTTCAAGAAGCCTCACCTTCTGAACCTAAATGGAATTCATTTTCTTCTACAACAGTGACATCAACTCCCAAGATTTTTTCACCAACTGACATATATCTTATCATGATGACAGCCGTGCCAGTGCCATGCCAACTGCGTAAAATACCAATCATGCACTAGCCATACCCGCATCGTTTGTCCAGCCTCATACAGAGTAGTTACACGATCAGTGTTTAACTACCGAATGGGATATGCGACCCCTTGCTGGCCAGCACCTCCCACCCGAAGGCGGTCGGTCAGCAACCTTGGCCTCGGGACCCGCCCATCCCACTTGATGAGCCGCATCGTGTTTACCTTAGCTGAAGAGCCCGCCACAACTGACCCTCACTCACACAAGGGCCACTAGAGGGCCCGGCGGAGGGTGGGAAGGCGTGCGCAAATCCAGGGGAAATGTGGAGTGGCAAGGGAGGACTAGTACGAGTGATAGGGGCCGGCTTGTGATGTGGCTGGTGGAGGATCTGGTAACATGGGAGAGTAGTGAGGAGGGT
>NC_092260.1:16814698-16842198 GCF_036320965.1 Panulirus ornatus | reverse complement strand
TCCACACCACCATCCATGACCAACCATCACCACCGTCCACACCACCATCCATGACCAACCATTACCATCGTCCACACCACCATCCATGACCAACCATCACCATCGTCCACACCACCATCCATCACCACCATCACCACAGTCCACACCACATCAACAACACAACTTTCAAGATCTATAGCAACAACAATAGGGTCTACAAACGCCACAACCTCCATCACAGGCCGCATCACAACCTCGGTCCTCAGCATCACCGTCAGGGTCCGCAGTGCTACGACCATCATGGAGCCACACCTCGGCCACCACAACCACGGTCCACAACACAACCACCACACACAACACCGCCAGCCTCCTGACACGACATACCGAACCACGGACCAATATTACTGCATCACGACGTAAACAAACAGGAGGGGAAGTGAGGGAGCGGTCAATGAAGGGAGGAGGACTACAGGAAGAAAACTGACCTACAACAGAGAAAGAGGAGGAAGAAATAGATACAATAAAGAGGGAGAAAACTAGCACACTAGAAAACTAGAAACATGACCAATAATCATTCTAAGTACAAGTTCGCCCTGAACGAATCGCTCCCTTAACTTGCCTGCTAACAAACAGCTTCCCACGAGCGAATATCAAAGAGGACAAAACTATAACTGTCAAAAGTGAACCTCAAGAGGAATGCAGTTTCTTCGTAAGTCTTCTGCCGTACTCGACAGAGACAATTTTGCATTCATGAACCTCGCTACACGACAAATGGAGAAAAAAACCCAGCCTAACGTTCTTTCCATGAAAAACAAAAAAAAAAAGATTCAGATTTGGGATATGATGTAATGGAGAGGGATCTGAAAGGCCCCAAAGACACGACACAACTATGGATCGTGAGCTAGGAAATACTATGTGAGGCTAGAGTATGAGAAGAGTATAGGACAACACAACAGACACTGGTTCAGTCGTGGAGAGAAGAGAGAGAGAGAGAGAGAGAGAGAGAGAGAGAGAGAGAGAGAGAGAGAGAGAGAGAGAGAGAGAGAGAGAGAGAAATGTAGATATCGACTTGGAAAGCGGAAGTTAAGAAGCCTCCAAGAGCCATAACACAGATGCGGAGAGAAATACTCACTCAGGTGTGGAGGGATCGGGAGGGCATACAGTATAATGTGGAGGTCAAGGAGCCAGCCAGCACATCTTCTGATACCGACACGGAGGGATGAGTGAAACAGAATCTCGAGGCGGGCAACGAGAAGATGCCCGTGCACTCTGCCCGAAGAACAGATTCCTCGGACTACCTTCTCAAAAAGTGCAAAACACCTCCGGCATGAGCGCGGAATATCCCACGGGACTTTGGCACTGTCCCCAAGAGTCTAAAATTGAATCACACTGCACCACACCATAAAGGAAGGACCAAAACATCCCCCTCCCACCCAAAAAAAAAAGAAAAAAAAACTACCCACCTATAGTGCTAACATCCCACATTATCATAATTTTTGAGGGCCCTAAGACAAAAAAAAAATGACTAACTAACACACTAAGGCACTATGGCTTCAGGTTAGGAAGATCTTCCCTCTCTCAGTCACTGGACCACTGTGGTAATAATACTCCCTCTCTCAGTCACTGGACCACTGTGGTAATAATACTCCCTCCCTCAGTGTCTGGGCCACTGTGGTAATACTCCCTCTCTCAGTGACTGGGCCACTGTGGTAATAATATTCCCTCTCTCAGTCACTGGGCCACTGTGGTAATACTATTCCCTCTCTCAGTCACTGGGCCACTGTGGTAATACTATTCCCTCTCTCAGTCACTGGGCCACTGTGGTAATAATACTCCCTCCCTCAGTGACTGGACCACTGTGGTAATACTATTCCCTCTCTCAGTAACTGGACCACTACGGTAATATCATAAGGGGCACGGCAGGTCAAACAATCTGCTGGCGTTATATCTACACACAGACTTAGGGAGAGCAGCTGATAAATGTGGCGCTGGCGCAACGGCACATGAAATGAGAAAGATGGGAATAACCCGTATAATATCCCAAGCACGCAGATATTATGCGAGGGCAATTTACGTGTCTGGCAACAATGGTGCTTCGTACAGAAGGAAGTGTAAATTTCAACTCTCCAAAAAATGTCTAAACCTGTTTACGAAAGGCATAAGCCGCTTTGCGGGAGAGAGACGGCTCTTACAGCCCAGATATATGCCAGTTATTATTAGATGAAAGACAGTGCTTGCATCAGCTCTGCGAATGCCACCAGGAAGCATGGATAATAAGGCTGTACTTCGGGATGATCACGAGACAAACCGGTGGAATCAACGTTAGGTTAAAGTGGTCAAACAATATCTTTTCCTTTTTTTCAGATTCGTTCACGGGGTCAAAGAGTCACGGGGAGAATTCCTCCATGTCATACGTGCCACACACACACTCTGAGGGTCACGCTTACCACACCCTTATGTCACACACGTCACAGCCAATAGGCTTGCCAACCCCTAGTACCACTGGGGGAGGAGTGTTTGTCCTGCGTGGGGTGATGGCGAGATAATGACATTCCGCCCCTACCATGCACGTAGCTGTGTGTGGGGAGGGAGAGACAGACTCACGCCGCCTATGTTAACCTCCCCCTACTACACACACACCACCCATCCCCTCCAAAGCCTTCATCCTGGCGGCCAATATACTAGAGAGGCTGGCCAGTAATAACTGGTGAGTGCTTGTAAGGCCCGGGTTTACGTCCTGCTGAGGTTGCCAAGTACAGTATAACGCGCATAGTTTTTGTGAGGATCCCTGATTTCACTCAGTTCCTTGAGGGAGGAGACGGTGCGGCCGACCCCTGGGTGTCACACCGTGGTTCTTTAGGGTCGGCTCAAAGGTCACGTCCGTTTCCGAACAGAAATAAACATATCCAAAAGCTCGTCCCTCAACGGCAGCCAATGAGAATCATACCCTAGACTACAAGAGGCCACAACACGCCTGCAGTGAACTACGGAACCTGTTACTACTACCCAATCCTAGATAACCAAACTAACCTAGACCACTTAAGAGGTTACAACCACCTTACCATACATTATAAGTCACAACCACCTTACCCAAGACTACGAGGCAGATCACAACGACCCTACACTACACTACTAGAAAGGTCACAACCATCCTACCCTACACTACTAGACAAGTCGCGTCAACCCTACCCTACATCACTAGATAGGTCACAACAGCCCTATCTTAAATGATAAACAGGTTACAACAACTCTCCCCTAGACTTCAACACAGGTCGCACCAACCTTACCTCTGACTATCACAGATGTTGTAACAACCCTCCGCTATACACAGGTCACGGCAACACCACCCCACATTTCCTGAGAGGTCATAACAAGAGGGCGGGAGAAGACACGTCACCAGCGATGGCCCGAGACAATACCCGACCCCACCGGTGATGGCGAAATACAGCTGCTGCTCGAAGGTCTATACGAGCTTCCGAATCAAAATATGTCAACACAACGAAGGAGAATGAATTCCTTGGGTAATCAGTCTTCCTTCCCGGAGCTGGAGGTGGGCAAGGTCTTCCTTTCCCGGGAGCTGGAGGTGGGCAAGGTCTTCCTTTCCCGGGAGCTGGAGGTGGGCAAGGTCTTCCTTTCCCGGGAGCTGGAGGTGGGCAAGGTCTTCCTTTCCCGGGAGCTGGAGGTGGGCAAGCTCTTCCTTTCCCGGGAGCTGGAGGTGGGCAAGGTCTTCCTTTCCCGGGAGCTGGAGGTGGGCAAGCTCTTCCTTTCCCGGGAGCTGGAGGTGGGCAAGGTCTTCCTTTCCCGGGAGCTGGAGGTGGGCAAGGTCTTCCTTTCCCGGGAGCTGGAGGTGGGCAAGCTCTTCCTTTCCCGGGAGCTGGAGGTGGGCAAGGTCTTCCTTTCCCGGGAGCTGGAGGTGGGCAAGGATGTTTCAAGAACGGGCACACCGGCGGTTTAAATCAGAACCTGCCCGACCTTTAACGAAATTAACTGCATTATCGAAAAGATCATGTTTATCTATCTTCACGGCAGACGTAACTCACCTGATAACCGACCCAAACACGTGGGCTTGGAGTGCAGTTCATAAATGACATTTCACCCGCGTGTGATTAAAAGAGATTCGTTGTCAAAACACATTTTACCAATACGTCATTATGGAAAAGGAAAGAGTATTAGTATGAAGTCTGAATCACGTTTACTGGCGTTTTTCATGAGAGAGAGAGAGAGAGAGAGAGAGAGAGAGAGAGAGAGAGAGAGAGAGAGAGAGAGAGAGAGAGAGAGAGAGAGAGAGAGAGAGATTATAACAAGAACTTACAATAATCGTATTTGTAAAGGTCATGCACATTACCGGGGAAAACTTAATCTCTCGTTTATCAGAGCTCGTGAGCAGAACACCATCGTATCGAACGCGTGTCATCCATGCTTTCCACTAAGAGCCAGATGACACGACCCCCCCCCCCCTCCTCCCCACCAGCACCAGGAGGAGTTGGTGCCGACCGATGGATGGCATAGTCAAAGGCAGGCAGTCATCCACCTGACGACACAGCACTGTGCTAACTCCTCCTGGTCACGTTACAGATACATACTATCATCACAGTGATGACTTGTGCCTCGCGTATTACGATAAAACACTTCTGGAAACAGCATATATATATACCATACTTACTGTGGAACAACAAAAAAAAGATCCAATATCTCTCCAATGAACCATTTCCAACACAACTAAACGGTCCTTCAATATTTCCGAGTTGGTAGTCAATTTTGAGCTCTCACCTGGCCAAGCAAACCCCGACAATGGCAAAAAAGAGAGAGAGAAAAAGAGAGAAACGGTGACACTGGACTATCTATAAAATAAATGAACCGTTGACGGAAATTAATGGAAATCAAATGACACGTTTCATTTGCTCTTCGCAGCTGCCAGAGGTATGAGGCCACCGCCCGCTGCCCAAGGCCGAGTGGTGGTGGTGGTGTTGTAACGCTCGCTTCGCTGCGTTCACGTGGAAAACTTCGTCTGTCAAAAGAAAGTCACAGTTTGCACATCCGTACGACCGTGCGTTTTACATCTAATTCGCCGCGAGGCAAGCGCGTGTATATCATAAACTATTCCCACAGTGAGAAGTTCATTTCACACGTGACAACAGGCAGACTCAGCAGAGTTAAATATCATGTGATTTGATTAATTACTAAAAATTGAATCGCTGGAATTCCTGCTATGATACAAACTATTCCATTTTCGCTATTATTTTAGCGGCTGCTCTGGACATAGCGACCGATGTGGAGCGCTTTCCGCACGCGCTACCACCCCATCAAATCAATTAGCAATTTCGATCTAGAGGGACGGTAGTATGTGGCAAATTCCTTAATACACATCACTGCATGATCTGTGAGGACAAATGAAAATTCAGATTACTAAGCCTAAAGTGAATGCCAGGCTCACGTGCGCCTCCTGTTCTCGCGGGACGAGCAAACTGGAGCGGGACCTCGCTGCCTAGTCCCCGACGCCGCCGACCCTACAAAGCTACCATCTCTATCCGCAACCACACAGCGAGGCTCGGAGCAGCCATGTACCTCCTCGATCTCGAGGAGCAGGAAGTACGCACAAGCCAGCAGCCAGCTGGTGCTGCAGAGCCTTCCTGAGGAGCGTTCCTGCGCGTGGCTACTGTCGTGTATCACAGCCTCACTGAGGGCAACTAAATCCTTGGCCGGGGACAAAAAAAGTTCCCTGCCTTGAGGGGACTTACTGCTAGCGCTGCAAATGACGGCCATAACACATCCTTCACACGGGGAAGGAGAAGGGGAATCCCAGCAGGTTCTTGTTATGGCTCATGTTCTCCAACATCTATTACGCCTCTCATCCTTCTCCCTTCCTCGCCTCCCCTGCCCTCACAGATCCACGCTGGTGTTCCAACCTCAGCATCCTTCACCCTCCCCGTCCTACAGGTCGCAATTCCCTCTTCACTATACAGCCAGCCGGGTGCACCGTGGCCGGGGTCTAGGGCCACACTCGGCAACATCTGTGAGCCCAGGCCGCGACAACAGCCAGTCAGGAGCGGATATTAAGCGGGAAGCGTCTTATCAATACATAGGAGTGTCCACAATCACCTGCCACTGCCAAGGCCTCTTCCGCTCTTGGAGAGCCTGTGATGCTGGTGCTGCGGCAGTTGAAAGAGGCACCGCGTTTGCTGCTGATGCTGGTATTGGTACACACAAAAGCCGAGCTGGCCTCCTGCCGCCTTACATCACTATGGCGCCACTTCCCGCTTGGCCGCATAGTTCTCAGAATATATATTATACAGGACGAATGTGAAAGTGAATGCCGTCAAACCTGTGTCCCCGGGCACTGCAGAATAAGGCCACTGTTATTCAGCTAACTTGCCAACGCGTCAGTTGCCTGCAGTCCTAATCCGATGCTTGCATTTCTGCAGGGAATCATTAATGGATATCACAGCCCGTAAACACTGCCTTCCTACGATACATGATGTGAGCGTCGCCTGCATGACAGTCTTCTCTCGTAACGCCCGGTACCTTGTAAGCCTTCGGTGCACCGTGCTATCTCACATTACTTCTACATCAGTCGTGGAAGAGGTACGTCTTCCTGTCAGAGACAACCACTCAGTGCCACAGTCTGACACTATCGTAGCTAATCAGAGGCACAACCAATCAAGTGCCACATCTAGTCAAGCCACAGCCAGTCAGCGACAAAGCCAATTTGTGCCCCAGTCAGACAACGGCAACCAAGCAAGTCTGTGCCTCATCAATCCATGCGTCATGGCCAGTCAATGCCTTAGTAACTTAGCGTCACAGTCAAAGACAAGCAGACGTCAAGCAGTTAGGGAATCTGTCAGTGCCAGGCGTAAGTCAAGAACCCACAACCCTTCAGCACGGCCACAGGCCATATACACCACAAGAGTCTTGGTCCCTCCAAGCCCACCTTCACCCTACGTATACCACGAACCGAGTTAAAACGATCGTCGTCGCCGCCCCATTACACCTTTTCCTTATTCCTGTCTTGACTGAACGCGACGTTTCGCTGTCTGTGTCTGATCTTCAGTGAGCCTCATTCCTGTGGAGGGTTGAAATGAAGCGTATACCCCACAACACAGGAGGTACAGGAACATAACCAGGCGTATACCCCACAGCACAGGAGGAACAGGAACATAACCAGGCGTATACCCCACAGCACAGGAGGAACAGGAACAAAACCAATCACGAGAAAGCCAGCCATCAAAAAGTAATTTGAATATTTAATCTCCACTTTACATCTCATCACATTATATCTCCATTCACAATGAAATATCTGCTGGCGTTTATTACCTTTGTCTAATACTGACACTCGCCATAAAATGCCCTGCTCTCGCAAAAAATCCCAATTACACATTGTCAAATGGAAATTAGCACAAATCAAATAACACACACTTTTCCACTAGTTGGTACATCCCTCCTCTCTCCCTATCCCCAACCTACCCCCTTATCCACCCACTCACCCTACCGCCTTATCCACCCACTCACCCTACCGCCTTATCCACCCACTCACCCTACCCCACTCTCACTCATGCCCACCAATCAGCACATGAACTGAGCAAGAAGGGCGAGGAACTCCTGGAACACGACGGTAAGACCCTTTAGGCACGAGGGTAAGACCCTTTGAGCACGACGGCACGGCCCTTTGGGCACACAACGGCACGACCCTTGGCAACGAGGGGTTCGCCTTTGCTCGAGGACTGTACCATCGTGATCCGTGGGTCGCCTCGTCGTGCTGAAGGGTGACACTGCCGTGCTCACCAGGTTCAAGGTAGAGGGCACTGGGTGAGGGAGGGGATGACGACCTTCATGTAGGAGGCCAAGAGTGTGGGAAGCAGTACGGCGTGTGGGGTGGGGCGTAACCACACAGGGGTTGGAGGGTATTCCAGGAGAAACATAAGAAGTTACAGCGACACACAGTACGGGGTGACACATGTCATGTGGGAACATATACGATACAGTGTGTTGGGCACAGCATTGGGGGGAACACACAGTGTACATAAACACAGGGAGCAAATATAACACTGGAAAATATTCATGCCGCCCGGGACATTCAGCAGGGGGAAGGGGAAATATACCATGGGTGTAAATATCATGGAAGACACACAACTGAGGAGGAATACAACACAAATAACAAATATCGTGGGGAGATACACTGGACTAGAAAACCTATACAATCAAAGAATACACGCAGCACAGCAGGTAACACAAGCCACGGGAGGACACAGTACTCGGAGCACAGCATGGTGAAATAAACAGTGTTGTGACACAGACGCTATCAGGAATAAATAATACGTGTTGGAAGCACAGTGCGGGGAGGGAGAGCCGCGGGAGCACAGACCAGGGAAGGGAAAAGCGCCAGAGTAGAACACAGCGAGGGGAGGAGCACTGCCTTGGTGTGTTCAGCATGAAAGGGAAAAGAGCAAACCGTGACCTGATCACAAACTTTGTTTTGAAACCAGGTTAATGACGTACACAGTGAACAGCTCTACGAAAGATGAAAGAACAGAATAACCAGAGGCCATAACACGAGACTGAGCAATTAAGCTGTTAGAAAAGGTGTACTTTTATGGTAAAAGTGTAGCGGATGCATCGAATAAACAGAGTTATGAGATGGCAAATGTGGACACCATACGTACAGACGTGTCAAAAGCATGAGAAAGAAAGTCCAAGAGATGGGAACCCCACAGGCGCAGAACTCCCTCCCGTCCAGTACACAAATAGGTAACTACACAGCATGGGGTGGAGCACATATTGGGAAGCACACAGTGTGGGAGGAACACAGACTCGAGAGGGACCACACAGCCTGGGAAACAGTGTGGAAGTGGAACACAACCTGAGCCGCACATTGAGTGTTGAGGAGAAATACAGTCCAGAAATACACACTGTGGAGGGAAGAAATACAGACCGAGATGCACACTGTGTGTGTGTGTGTGTGTGTGTGTGTGTGTGTGTGTGTGTGTGTGTGTGTGTGAGGGGGAGCGATAAACACAATGTTGGGGGGCACACAGCCCGGGGATCCCACAACCTGGGTACGGGAACAGTTGCCTGTACCTGACATTTCTCACTGCATGACATTTTAACGCCCTTCCCACAGCGTAGGTAAACAGTCCGGGGATATACTACCATAGTGCTACAAACATGTTCAGTCCGGGGATATACCACCACAGTGCTACAAACACGTTAAGTTACAAGACGCATTTTCCACTACCCAAAAATGTAGAGTGTGGGTCAGTTCCTCGTATGTGTCATCCAGTTTGTCAGTCCTGGCTGAGGCAGTGGACAGACAACGCCATGCACTCGCCCAACCAGGGCTATCGTCCATATCTGTCATTTTACTATTGATTAAGACTATTTTTGTCCATCAGTGTTTGTCGTCCTTCCCCGGCAGTGTTATGAACAAACAGCTACATGGAAAAGCCCTGGACGACATGACCCCCACGACTTGTTCGCTCAGCGAACGTTCACACCGGTGCCACGCGGGACCCGACTACGCTGTAAACAGTGGTCAGAGGAGGGATGTTTTCCGTGACTTTTAACCGTTTAGTCCGCAACAACGTCATATTCGAGGGGTAAAGAGAAGCAGCGAGTGACATAACGCACCACTGACCAAGGATCGTTGGCGTATCAACAAACCCTGCGACTCCAGACGACACGCCACGACACATCCCTGCTCACCAGCGGCTGCTCATCACCTTGTCACAGAGTCAGTCGATCACACAGCCATCCTACAACATACCTTAAGCGTAGAGCGTATATCTTATACCGCGGCTCGCTATGCATGCGCAGCCTCCACAACCTCCGTAGCTGATCACGAACACTTTGTACATACTGGCCCCCGTGAGATGTTGAAGCTCTCCATTGGATGATCCATAATTTTTTCTATTACTTACTGGTAGCCAGCCGAACACCCTCAAGCCCCGGATGTTTACAGAGTTTTTTCTTGTACTTATAGCAAATTTCAATGTAAAAATATATCATTTCAGACATTCGTCTGTGTCTAACATGGCAATAACGATCTGAGAGTAGACCGCTTCCCAGGAGTTTCCATTCTTAGTACATATCTTTCGCGTCTTCGTTCCAGAGAAAAAAGTACAGGTGATTGAACGTCTGCTTTGATTCTTGACGCAGTGAGTGCGGTAAACGCTCCCCACCCATCAAATCTCGCCCAGCTTGGAGGCTGACGTTAACACACAAAAACGCTTTAGTTTGGTCAGAAAAAAAAAAATTAATATCAAAGGGGTCATCATGTGTTTTGCCGCCTATCGTCTTGAAGATTCGTCAGATCCACCCCTACAATCTTCTCTGGAGAGGCATAGGTTCCTTTACTGTTTGCCGCTGGCGAGATTACTCACTCAGAGCCAGTGTTATACTCTTAGCATCAGTATTCCCAGCCCTTGACATTCGTTAATCCCTGCTGCTCCTCCTCCCGTTATGCCCTCATCCATCTCGTACTCCGGGCTGCTCAGGAAACACTAATTACCGGTACACAGTTTTTGCTCCATCCATCACACTAGGACGGTGATGAATTGATAAGACGAACACCTGGACGCGTCCTTATTAATGTTACACGCTGAAGTACACAGCACACTATCAAGCCAGGCCCAGAAAACAGTTCCTATGATTAATATTGTCTTGATTGTGGGGGGAACACGTCCGAGGCTATTGCGCTCCCGACGTGACGGCATTGTGGAGTGGGATGGGATGGAAGGGGATAGACCTCTGCTGGAGCTGCTGGGAGGACACAGCTGGCCCCGGCCTAAGTGGTCCCCACCGTCACATAGTTCTAAGCTGCCATGGCGAGAGTCCTCCCTTCCGTAGTTTGCCTTTACTTGTGACTCCCACCCTCATGCAATGCAGGAGACAGGCCAAAGGTTTAGATGCTGATGTCTTGAAAACGAAGGTAAAGAGGACAAGCCCCAACGTGCTCAACCAATGCTGACATGCCAGTTTTTCTGCCACCATAACAGACTATCATAATGACAAGCTTGACACCAGAACGTTATCCCAATACCAAGTGACACGTGAGCAGAGACAGGGGAAGGGAATAATAGGGAATATGTGTGAACACACCCAGCCAGTCCTCAGGCCACACTCGTACTCACCAGTGTGGCTGTCATCATTAATCACACGGGCTGAAGCATCTGGGAGGTTCTCTCTCCAGACCCCTCCTCCTCACTCCTCCTCCTTCTTATGAGGCGGAGTAGTTAGTGGTGAGACCGGCGCATCCACAGTAACGTCAATATTACTGTCAACTCGGTTCTTTCACAGCTAACATCTGGGCCACACCCTCAGCCCTCTCTGCCGCCTACGCCTGCGATAGACCAACACTTCCCCATGGCTGGCACACAGCAATCTTCGGTGACGAGATGGCGTAAAATACAAACACTAACTCCATTAACCATGATCTCCATCTTACTTTCAACAACTTATTGTCCATATTTAACAAGAATTTCTCATTATATACCTGTTGTGCGCAACCCTCACCTACCGACGAACACCTAGTACGAGACTCTGCCACGGTGGCAGATGGGATCAAGCGACACCAACTCAGTACACTTCATCATCTCTACAAAACTCACACGAATCTTATTATTCTGGGTGGTCATTCTGGCGCCTCTCCTGATTCTCTTGCTTGTGGTGACGACGAACTGCAGATCTCACCACATCCACACTCTAGATGTCATGCATAATGCACCACAGTAAACGCCTCCATCCAAAAGCAATCCCTACAGACCGCTTCCTAGTTTCTCCGGACTATTTCATGTGGCCTCGTTCAGGCACGTCAGCTCCCGTATACCGCAATGTTGAATTCACTCTATCCCGAAAAGCAACAAATGACTGGATCCTACCGAGACTGCTTGTGACAATGGTAAGAAACATAGATCAGACTAGGAAGCATACAAAAGCAAATCAGGTGACTTAAGGAGGAGCCCTTGTAACTACTAAGACGCAAATTAATGTCAGACGTCGACTCGAAATAATTGTCAAGTCTGTTCTTAAGCGTATTTTTGGCGTTGCCTTACACTAACTGGTAGATCATTCCACAAGGTAACAATACTGCTGAACACAGAGTAGATCTGCCAACACCTTCCTAAATGGACAACCTGTGTCATCATACCGTCCCGGATATAATCTTCTAAGTTAATCAATCCGTAGCTGCATTCTACTCCCCCTACACCGCCACCATAGCCACCACCGCATCCCAACAAGAAACATCTCGCATGCGAGGAGACCCCCCCATCAACACAAGCACCACATGCAGCAATTACAGCAGCAATAACAGCACTGGAACCAGCAGCAATATTAACAGTCACAGCGGTGAGACCTTAATAAAAACCACCACCAACTGGCGCACCGTAACCCTCCACCACCAGCGTCAACAGCTGAAGCACCACCACCTCCATCAGGAGAAACACTGCCGCATCCACCTCCACCACCCGTATCAGATGAAGCACAACTCCTACAGCAGAGGAAGCGCCACCATCAGTAACTGGACACGGACATCACCACCACCACCACCACAATCACTAGCTACAAGACCAGGTGTCGTGCGGGAGGGCACGCCAGCTTAAGGTCTCCTCCGCCCTAGGATGAACTTCAACTCCGGGACATAAAAGAGGCCAAGACTGACTAATGAAACGTCACTCGCAGGAGTACGATACTCTGGGCAATGAACCACAGTGAACAGCCTAGCCACAATTACCGCAGCTAAACAATGAACACCCACCCACAAGTACGGCCATTACGGCAACGAGTCGCCAGGCAATTAATTAACAAACGGACATTCACAAGTACCACATTTTCAACAATGAACGGCGTAGGAGTACTACAGCTGGAACAATGAACACTGGCAGTTTAAACAATGGGTAGTGGGCAAGGGGGGAGGAGTGGAGGGAGGGTGGGGGTGGCGTTCAATAATGGGAGAGGTTAGTGGTGTGAGGCTGTCACGGCCACAAAGGATAATGACAGGGACGGACCCTTGAAACGCTCGGCTACAAAATCATTATCACCGCCGGCCGCTGTCTGCCAAGACCCGGCACCCAGAGTGGAGACACTCCTCGGGTCGCGTGCCCGTGCGTGGTGGGTATGTGAGCTACACAGCGAGGCTTACTGGTGTACTGGTGTCACTGTGTACCGAGTGTTCTGTGTCCGTGTAAGCCGCAGGTGGTGTAGTCTGGCTCGAGTGTTATAAGTGTAGATTCTCAAGACTGGTGACCGATGACGAGCGCAGCCGGACGTATGCCAGAAATCTTGACAGGACGTGGGGGTGTCGTGTGGGGTCGCCGTCCTGCACCACCAGCCGGAGGGAAGGAGGTGTGTCGACCCGAGAAGCCACACACACGCATGCACACCACGACTCTCGGGCAGTCAGCGAGGTAAGGCAAGGCCTCGGCTCGCGCCAGGCGACACACCGAGCGAACCTTATACCAACAAACTCAAGACAACAGAACAACACCAAATACGCTCACAACAGCATTACAACCGGTCAACAGCATTACAACCGGTCATTTCCTATTCATTGAATAAGAACCCTCATCCCCCGGCGATACGGAGCTAACATGATAACAAGGTAAAAACCATTAAGCTTACGTACTGAACAAATGAACAAATACTGAGGATGTTGGGGAAGGACCGGTGAGGAGGTCTGGACCGTGGCAGGAATGGAGCCGGCAGAAGCTTATCTTGGGGAGGTGGACATGGCCAGAATGACAAGCTGCCACAACACAAATGGTGCAGCCTCCACTGTCAGACTTCCACAACAGGACCGGGTGAGCCGGCCATCCTCCAACCGCGAAAAGGCATGGCTGAGGGAGAGACGCAGAAAACGACACGCAGGGTGATGTGGTCGTCAAAGAAAAACAAACCCGGGAAGCAATAAAGGCAACTCGCGTCAAGACTATAGAAAATGGAGAAAGGGGCGAGCGTACGCCAAGGAGGAAGAGATACACGGAGGAAGAGAACCGTCCAGTAAACAGAAGTGTTGAAAAAAAAATATATGCAGGATGAAGAGGAAAAGCAAATACTTTTCCTTGTCTCTTCTTTCTCCCTTTCATTAACCTCTCTATATTTCTAATAAGGCCCCGCCTTGATGTGGACTTTGGTCCGTGAGAGAGAGAGAGAGAGAGAGAGAGAGAGAGAGAGAGAGAGAGAGAGAGAGAGAGAGAGAGAGAGAGAGAGAGAGAGAGAGAGAGAGAGAGAGAGAGAGACGGTGTAAAACTGCGGTGGCAGAGTGGAAGACATAGGAAGAGTTCACTGACACAGAGAATGTTTGACTGGGGTTTTTATAAAGACATGAGTTAAAAAAAACAAAAAAAAAAAACTGGTTCATTACATAAACTTCATTATATACATTATATAGCCTTTCTAATGGTAGGTTTTTACGATTAGATGCAAAAAGTGGTTACAATCTTAAAATTGCCGGTATTTGGTTACCAACAACGTTTTGTGATATTTCTTACAGTATGATGCGAGCTATCCCTAAAAGACCAATAATTTTTTTTTCTTCTTCACATTGTAAAGACATCCTGGTTTCTGTCCAAATCTTTGGCAAAAAAATTGACAATTCACATGATCAACATTCCATCCTGTGATCAAGGCATTACTTTCACCACGTACATCTTTTTACTTTACACATTTTACACATTACTGAGATGGTAAATGCTTCTGCATGTGTTTCTATGAACTCGTCTTCTTGTTTCAGGGAGGGCTGTAAGTTCCAGTCTAATTACAGTATTGAGGCTTTTCACTGATAACCCAGTGTTGTTTTCAATCATCTCTACTCAGTGGAAATTTGGCTGAAGCATCAGCTTTGTCATGCCTACGGAAGCTTGTGTGAGAGAAAATCCATAATAATTTGATCCGATTCCCTTGAGCAACAATGTCTGACTATTTGTATCTGGCTTCAGAGACCAACATGTTACATTCTGATCGCAGGGCGTTACGGGCAAGTAGTAAAGATAGGGAATCGCAGATAATTAAACTGTCTGTGGCAGTGATTTCTACCAGCTCAAGAGCAATTAGTACTGCGGACAACTCAGTTTGTAGGGGAGATGCTCAATTGTTTATTCCAAACATTTTCCCTCTCAACTATTACCAGTGGGTTGGATCGCAATGGCAGCACTACCTACCCTCTCAATGGCAGAGTTGAAAGAGCCGTCAGTATAGATGCGTTGGGCTATGTTGTCATCGTCATCCTGGAGTTCCTATACATGTTGAAGAGCACTAGTTTAGGCTGCGATGAAGCTGAAGGTAAGTAATTATCTTCCAAGGAGGATAAGTAGGTGTAATGCTTTCAAACGGAGTTATCTGCCAGGAAGGCGGGGAAATGCTGCTGCTTCCTCATCTCTTACAAATTGCGCACTCCAAATATTGCCGTGTTAATTGGATCCATTTAGATTCACTCGTGCCATGGCACATATGGACTGACAGTTCTTTACAGACAACACTACCTGCATTATCACGCAGGAAGTTTCAGTCCCGTCATAAGACTGATTTCAAGTCTTCCATCCTCAAAGCTGGGAATACCAAGTTGTTTTTCCCCGCACGCCGAATACTTTTGTGGTCTTCGGGCAATCAGGTAAGATTCTTGAGGCTTCACTTGGCATTTTGTAAAGTCCATCAACACCTATGTTGTCATGTGGGAGTGAAGCCGGTACGTGGTCGTTCTATCAGAAACCTCATGTAAGCCAAGTACATCATCTTACCAACTCTGATATCTGCACCATAACCAGGACTGTACCTCAATCTGTACATTGTCGATTAAGACTTTTCTGCAGGAAAAAGGAAAGGCCAATATGTAAGAGGGGAGCCAAGGGGGGGTATCAGAGGGGGGGATCATGGGCATACCAGCGAGGGGAAGGGGAGACGGGAGGTGGCCGGCTTACTAGGTCCTAGATAATGCTGAGTTGTCTGCCTCACGTACGTCCCCTCACCGACAATGGCCTCTCTCTCTCTCTCTCTCTCTCTCTCTCTCTCTCTCTCTCTCTCTCTCTCTCTCTCTCTCTCTGTGTGTGTGTGTGTGTGTGTGTGTGTGTGTGTGTGTGTGTGTGTTCCACCCCCGCCCAAGAAAAAACCTACACGGGGCAAAAGTTATTCGTGGCCAGCAGTTAATGATATCAGCGTCCCAGTCTACCAGAGAAGCAGTTTAGTCGGGCCTACTGTTAGCGGATGATGGAAACCCTAAATAACAACTACGACCGAAAATGAGCGAAAATTTCGTAACATGTTCCTTATCAACAACAACAACAGAACCAAACACAACACATTACCCTGAACATAAGACCAAGAGGTTCGTAATGTGTTCGGTGCTGGTAACGTCCGTCTCATGATCCCGCGCGTCACCAATGCTACACGACCAGCGCCAGCGAACGGACCGTGGTCAGTGGCTTTCCCCGTCATAATAAACAAATGAGGATCGAGTCAAAGGTATGTCGTCATCATACCCATGAATCGTAAATGTCGGTGTTCATGGGTTACCGAATTCGTCTTGCTCAAAAGGTGACGGTAAAACAGAGGCAAGGCTGTTCGTAACCTGGGTACTGCTTAACATGTGAAGAATGCAATGAGCCTGACTCCTCAGGTTCTCACAAATAGAGCCGCCATGGTTTCATGATCTCCCATTTTCGTTCGCTTCCTGTGCCCCCTCCCACACACACACACACACACACACACACTGGGCTCCCAGGTCCAGAGACTTTTACCGATTCTGGAAACAAATTCATGTATAAGGAATTATGTATTAACTTAAGAACCTTTAGAATATAAAAACTGTTGTGTGACACCTACTATTCTGGATTCGCAAGTTAACATGTCAACGCTGCTCGCTGATTAATGTATCTAAGACAACCAATCTTTCTCTAATTCTTCCACACAGATGCCATCGTTGACAGCACGACAGCAGTGGCTCGTGCTGTGACTGAGTGTTTACATGGAGAGCAATAAACAAGATGGTTGCCGGGCGAGGTACACCTACCTACTAGCACCAAGGCTGGCTGCTCCACCTCACCCCTCACACAAACGGAGGCAACTCACGTGACCCTCCAGCGGGACCCCCAAAAACCCCCGACGCTCTAACCGTGCACTACCGAAGTATCACCTTCCCAGAAGTTAACCCAATAATCCTATGCTCAGGCAGGCAGACAGGTGGTATTTCCGGGCGGGGAACTGTGCACTTTTTTATTTTCACTCCGTGCCTCAAATTTGGCCCATTTGTACCGCGGGAACTCCTCAATCATTCAGGATATAGACGCACCCGAGATAATCGTGTTATTGACATGTTGCAGGCGCTTTACAAAGATGGATGCCACTTGCAATTTTTTGCTCGTTTGGATCCATTCTCTATTGGACTTTGTTTATAGCCACGAAGACCAAATATCTCTTACATTTACTGTCACACAGGCGTGTCAAGCTCTACAGCAATGTTAATTCGTCCTCAGGCGACCTGTGGTAGGAGAAACACTGCTATTAATAAGGTAATAAAGACGTTCAAGTAGGATCAATACTTGCCACTACTGGAGGTAGAATAAATCACCGATGGCTGCCTCGAGTAAGCCTTCTCATGAAAGCAATTTTTCTTAACTTTTCAATTATATCGTCAATTTTCGATCAGTTCCGACCTTTTCAATACCACGGTACTGCTCTTCGGTGTGATGATGTTATCTAACCTGACCTTTAAAGGTTAGGGTAGGTCAAAGGTCATGCAATCATACCCAAGGGTCATGGTGTTGTGCTACGAGGTTCGTAATGGATGGTGTTCATTCGGTAAACCTGGTCATATACAAGTCACAGACTCTTACTCAGTTTCAATCTACCGCCGAAAGTGGTTGAGCCTTTCGTGCTGAAAATGGTGGCAGCCACCGGAACTCGTGCCCAGCATGCAACAGATCAGCTTGAGCTGCATCAGTGGAACACTTGAGTACCCGTGGAATAAATGATGCGGTCTTCGGAGGTCTTCTACCCCCCACAGCCCGGGGTAGGCCCAGACCACTGTGTTGAGTCGTTGGTCCACCATGCTGTTGGAGACCTCAGCCCTCAGGCACCAAGGGGCCTCCACAGCTTGGCTGGTCCAGTGCACTTTTGTAAGTACTCGTCTAAGGCACTCTTGTATTTCTTCACTGTGAAACCCCTGGTGTTCCTGACGATTGCAGGCAAGGCGTTGAAGAGTCATGGGCTCTGGATATTAAAGGTGTTCTCTCATTTCAGAGGAAGTATTTCACACGGTCTTCCACACTACAGAGAAGGAAGACATTTCAAGGATTTTCCAGGTATAGGTGATGATATACTTCTCCCGTATGTGCTCCAGGGAGTACAGCCTCAGTGATTCCAGCCGTTCCCAGTAGTTCAGTTCCTTCACCACGTTAACATGGGGTATGGAAGACCTCTAGAATACCGTCTAGTTCGCACGATCGCTTGCCTCGTCGGGTGACGCTAGATTCTATTGGTGAGAGAATCAGCGGCTTGAAGAACACCATAACTGGTTCTTCTTCTTCTCTTGTTTTACAAGTCCACGGGATCCTTCCTGCCATCGTTCAGGAAGAAGCAATTGTTATTTTGTTGTCTTCATTCATCGTTACAACTCCGAGGCTTTTCACATTTACTCAACTGGTTTATGAACGTGTCTGCGTTGGTCATGTATTCTGTATCATCTTTATTTCCTAATTTTCCACACACTGGAGTTGTTGATACTCATCCTCACTGAAGAGTATAGTATTCTCGGTGGCCTCGAGGAAGACTTCATGTGTGCCTCTCTGTAGCCTTTCGGTTTCCTTTGAGGACGTCACTCTCATATCTATTATGGCATCATCTGCAAAGGATGATATGAAACTGTGACTCGTGTTCGCGTCAATGTCAGATACAAGTGTGAGGAACAGGAAGGACACAAGTACAGTCCCTTAGGGGAATAGCCTTTTACTATGGAGGCACTGCAAATGGCTTGCTTTACAACAGGGCAAATGGTACACACTGAGGTATGAAAACATAACTGTCCCGGGGAACTGAAATCACTGCCTTTGAATACATGAAAAGGACGTACAATAACTTCTTTCGAGGCTTCATGTATCACAAGTCGTCACAAATGCGAGTAAAAAGCCGTATGTCTCCATAGGGCCAAAACGCTCTTCCACGAGGATGTTTCTGAAGCATATCAGGAGCATCGAGAAAGCAGGACACCACAAGAACGTCCTCTGGGAGACTATAACAACGAACGACTTCACGAAACATCGAATAAAACAGATTCGCATTCCATCAAGGACAACATTCCTTCGCACTGACGCCCGGGAGAGCGCAGAAGCAACGAACCAAAAAGGTGTATATTTAGGCCTACCTCACAACCTGTGACGCAGTGACATTCATCAGCAGCAACGGCTCCAAGTCAAAAAGTTCTGCAAACTTATGATGAACTCTCTCTCTCTCTCTCTCTCTCTCTCTCTCTCTCTCTCTCTCTCTCTCTCTCTCTCTCTCTCTACCCTCTTATGAGCACCTTGGGATATTTCTGGGGCTCATATGGCCATCACAGTACGCTGTCGAACAAGCGCCCATATGGGTACCAGTACAGCCACAGCACCGTTGTTCAGCACGAAAGGCAGAACAAATGACAACCTCCCACCCACCTGCCCGGGCTGCCTCCCTGCAGCAGGCGAAGCGGCTGTGTATCGAAAGAGAAACATTTGAGGCCAGGCATTCAGATCCTTGAAGCTGGGGACGAGCGAGGTATCACAGTACAATGGCACTACCAGCCCTTTCTGAGGCTTTACTCTCTCGTCAGAAGCTGCTCACTCGTGCGGGCACACAGGGACGCAGAGGCCGTTGCAAATGTTTCAAAGCTGCCTTAAAGTGCTCAGCCTTTTGTAGATGCAGAAGAGAGTGTGACGACCAACAGACACTATATAACACCCACCTGCTGTACAACACCACCGACAGGACAACGAAGTGAGCTACTGACGAGATCTCCTCGGCTGAACTGCATGGAAGTCAACAGAGGTGCAGGATTCGTGGCAACATCAAACGGGGGTTTTAAATACGCCTCATGTTCCAGTGCATTAGTGGTCGACATTAAGAGTTGTACTGATGAACTTGTTCCGTAAGCTGTACTGGTGGCTAAGGAACATCGCTTGTGTGCAACCTGGTAAACACTGATAAACAAAACTGTACAGAAACTGTTTGTAAAACGAACTCTATTTACCGATGAAATATGAATAATGCTTCATGGCAATGATGTCCTATCAATATAATACACCCTCCAGGTGAACATTCTGAAAATTACCATACATTCCTCTAATCTTTTTAATAACCCGATATCTATAACTCTTATAATCATATAACCCCAAGACGCCCTAAGACTGCGCTAAGGAAATGAGGACTCCTCTGAAATGAGAAGTTCCTCGACAAGATTCTACTCCCCTTCGCCCAGCTGGACGACGCCACAACCATGCCGAGGCGACCCATCACCTGCGGTGCAGCCTGGTGCTGGCGGAGTCCACCAACACCTCAATATCTAAACACAATTTCAAAAACTTGTAATACATGACAATAACAGAAAGTCTCCACCTGCTCTGCCTTCGTCCGCTCGCATAACGGCGGCAACACAAATAATGATAAACGCTAGATGTCAACATCTTTAAGTCTCTACACTCTCCTCACTCCTAATCAGAGGCTTACTTAGACGAAACGTGTCTTGTCAGTCTGTCTGCAGGGTTCACGAAACGATGGTTTTCGTGACTGCAGTCCATAAGAGGACATTTTCGGAAAAATGTAAGTACATCAATCATGCACGCATGGCTCACAGCACACGTGCACGGAGGTGGGTGTACATTTTGCCAATGTACACGTCGGTGGAGGCAAGGGCATGCAGTGTACCAACACACAAGTGTGGGGAGGCAAGGCTACGCAGTGCACCAACATGATCCAACGATAACCACTACAATCACGTCTCAATTAACACCCATGGGAGATTCACCGAACCTCCGCTCGCTTCCTAGATTTCTGATATAAATCAGACGCGTCACCTATCCACCACCACCTAGCTAAACAAGGATAATGACTGGTACACTGTCTGGCACCTCGCCCACCTCGCACGGATGGAACAACCAGACGCCCTGACACGAAATTACGCTACAAGCTTAGTAGAAACGATGCGAAAGATCTTTTACAGTAGGATGATTAGTGGCTGCTGAATGGAAGAAGCTGAGTTATGAGAACATAAAGGTGGATAAGTCAAAAAAGTATAACAGGAAAAAAAAATACATAATGAGACCCAGCGAGTGTAGAACAGCAAAGCATGCCTTGAACACACATCTCCCAGGGTAAGGGAGAGAGTAGACATAAAGAGAAAGAGAGGCTGACCGATATAATCTCCACATCTACACAGAGGCGAGAAAAACGTTAGTCAAAGAGAACCTGTTACAACCACGTACTTGGATATTCTAACGGCCAAATAGTCTCTTCTTTCTGAGGCCTAAATCACAATTACATAAGCAATTCAGAAGTGGCATTTTTCAGGCATCGGGGAGGGCGGGGATTCCTGAAGGTTTAATATAAAAAGTTTTTCAGTAGCGAAAAAGTTCTTATTGTCTCTCCGGAAAAAACTCGGGACTCGTCTTTCATGTCCGAGGTGAAGGGTTCAGTTCCTCAAGTGGCGAAGTTGTCTTATTGGCGAAGCTCAAGGGTTCATATCTTCAAGTGCAGGGGTTCGCTGACTCGCTCAGTTCTTGTGTTCGTTATTAATACTGGATGACCATTATCTCTCTCTCTCTCTCTCTCTCTCTCTCTCTCTCTATATATATATATATATATATATATATATATATATATATATATATGTATATATATATATATATATATATATATCCCTGGGGATAGGGGAGAAAGAATACTTCCCACGTATTCCCTGCGTGTCGTAGAAGGCGACTAAAAGGGAAGGGAGCGGGGGGCTGGAAATCCTCCCCTCTCAATTTTTTTTTTTTCCCAAAAGAAGGAACAGAGAAGGGGGCCAGGTGAGGATATTCCCTCAAAGGCCCAGTCCTCTGTTCTTAACGCTACCTCGCTAACGCGGGAAATGGCGAACAGTATGAAAGAAAGAAAAGAAAGATATATATATATATATATATATATATATATATATATATATATATATATATATATATATATATATATATATATATATATTTCCCAGCAGTGTAAAGGCGACGTTACCTGGCAAACAAGGGAAGACGTGCAGGGGGGTGCGCCGGCTGGCTGGCTGGTTGGTGACTCGGGTAGCAGATCGGGGACACAGACGAGACTCACACAATACACCAGATTTACACATGACGGACACACACTGGGCGCCCATTATGTTCCACCTCAGAGGATCTAAACAATCTTTTGTTCGCGCGCCAGATGGATCGTCTGCCGTCTTCTCTCTCCTCCCTTTCCTCCCCAAACTTCTTTTCTTGATACCTTCCTTCTTTCTTCCCTATTCTCAACCCCCTTTCTTCTCCGACTGCCTCTCTCTCTCTCTCCCTCTCCCTCCATCCCTGCCTCCCCATCTCACCGGGCTAAGGGGTCAGCACTCAATGCGACTCACACACGCATGACAGAACACATCTGAGATATTCTGACGTTTGACTTTAGCCATTCCTCTCTTTCTTTTATCTATTTTTTTTTTCCTCAACGTTCTTTAGGTTACGTAAGATACATCCTGTGTACCTGAGGAGTTTTTAGTTTTCTTTATTGCTTCCTCGTAAAAATTCTTAAGCCTGGCGCAATTCCCAACAAGAAATTTGAATAATATTGTCAAACTCGTTTTTAAGCCAAAGACTTTGAGTCTGATTGCCGCACAGCAGGTATTAACGATCCATTTGGTCTCCAACGTTGTCATGAGTCCACTCCAGAAGGTTGCGACACTGCGAGTTCAGGGAACACTGCACCATTCACCGCGGGGTGCTACGGCCTGCCTTTTAATCTGACCCTTAACGGGTCAGGCTACAGGTCGAGGCCATCCTACCCAGGGGTCGTAGTGTCGTGCCGATGGAGTTAATCCCCAGTAGGGCGGGACGTGGGTTATTCAGGATACCTCGGTACTGAGCAGCCGAGAGCAGTGATCGTGGCTCGTGCCTTACATCACCAGATATGCGGCACAAAACACCAGCCAGACACACCTTTCCTCGTCGACTCTCTCCCTGCCGCACCTCCTCCTGCCGCGCATTCTGTTACCACATTTCCTCCAACTGTACCTCCTCCTGCCGAGCTTCCAACACCGCTCCACAACCATCGGAGAGAACACGTTCCCGTTCATCCTCACTGAAGTCCAAAAAATCCACATACACACATGTTTGGTGTGGTTGGTCAGGCGGCCTCAAGGTTACATCAGGTTCAGTCAGGCCGCGTTCAAACTTGGCTACGTTCAGCTGGTTTATCTTCATTAAGATGAGGCAGACAGGCAGGGGCTCTGGGATCTCCTGAAGTAATGAAGTGAACGAGAGAAACATTAAGGTTATTTGCGCACGACTGGGGAGAAAAAGGGGAATGGGGCACGATCATGATGAGGCAAATTAACAGATTAAGACAGAGAAGTTTTAAGTCAGGTGAGAGAGAGAGGTTGCGACTACAGTGGGGTAGGGACGTTTAGGCTGACGGGGTTCGATTAGAGGAAACCGAGCTTCATCTACAAAGACGCCTCGGCTCAATTCGGTTCACCCCTTCTCCGACCTCTTCCAGCAGCAGGAGTCAACACAGTGCCAACCCCCCCTCCCCCAGCCCACACACACACACACACACACACACACACACACACACACACACACACACACAAGCCACCGTCCCAAGGGCCCTGCCTGGGTCCTGGGGCTCGCCCCATCAGCGAGCCTGTGTAGCTGTCCGCTTGTTATCTCGCGGGCGACTAGTCATACAGACTGCCTGATTCCGTCGGTAATTTTGGAAAATCCCTGCAAGTGGCCGGCAGAGCGGTTGCCAGCGGCCGGCACGGGGGGAGGACGAAATCCAGATATCCGAGGGCCCTCCTGAACAACTGCGGCAATGGCCGCACGGCCGACGTAAGAAATGTGCGACGTATTCTTTAGCACAAGCGCCTCTCAGTTGTGATGATGCCGCATCTCCCTTAGGCCGGCACTCCTTGGCTCTGACACATCGTAATTACAGCACTTCTTGGCCCTGACACGCCCTAATGATGGCACTCCCTGGCCCTGACACACACTAATAACGCCACTTCCTACAGGAGGTGTTTCTGACTCCAACGACGTTAATCATGATGCTCTCTAACGATGACACTCCTTTTCAAACCTGGTGCACCACCGTATCACTGGCCTCCCTCCCGCGAGACTTCACCAATAACTTGGGTGCGACTGTAAGACTCTTGAGGACGAGAGCATGACTCCTGGGTTTGATGACCTGACGTTTAAGAGTCGGGTCAAAGGCCACGCCATCATCATAATTAAGGGTCGTACCTTCGTGTTCTTGGGGTCATACCGTTCTGGTCTTGGTATTACAAGACAGTGGAAGAATCAGAGAGACCTCCCCATTACACTGGGTCACCCTCGTCCTCGACATAGCCAGACAAACTTTGGCACTACAGCACCCACAACTACTCCACACACACACACACACACACACACACACACACACACACACACACACACACACACATACACACAGTCCCCATCCCCGACAACCATAATGGCACTCCTCAGCTCAGACACTCCCCCACACTGGCATTCATCCATGATGGTCGTACCCTATAAAGGCACTCTCCTACTTCAGTGTTCCCATAACTATCACCTTCCCCACAGTGATATCCAACTTGATTTTCCACAGTGGCAGTAGCCGGCACCAGCACAGCATACGGGACGTGGTGGTGGTGGTGGTGGAGGACCAGAATTTCAATGTTGGACACGACAGCAGGAGAGGAGGACGTGCCTCACAAACACCTCTACCGTCGCTTCAGCTCTCCTCCCGGGACCAAGCTGCTGCTGCTGTTTCTGCCACTCTCCTGGTTTCTCACTAATGTGTGCCGTCACCACACTGCTGCTGCTGCGCTGCTGCTGCTGAGAGGTCATGGTATTCCTCCTGAATGTAAACGGCACACAGATAACTCCCTTGACTTAAAGTCTTAAACTGTAATTGCAAAGCTGATGAAGCACTTCGCCTTCATATTCCTTTCAATGACATTACTGAAGAAAATTACTTTATAATAAGCATGAAAACTGTTTAAAGGGGGCTATTCATCCATACGAGGTCTCCATTCTCTACTGCTGTAGAACGACCAGCCTTCGAGCAGCCACCACCACCAATACAGGACCATTCACAACCTGACTAGCACACCTCCACACCTTCACCTTATTCCTTTACCAGTCCTTCCACTGAGAGACGTGCCGCAGGTGAAGATGCTACACACACACATCTGACCGAGCCGAGTTTACTTACCATCGACATCCCACAGTCGACCACAGGATGCGTTCCCTTCCTCGGGTCAGCACTGGGATGCGTCGACATCAGGAGACACTCACTCGACCACCAAGTGCTCTCTGTGCCAGATCAAACGAGAAAATCCACACACCACACAGCCTTACATCCTCTGCACCACCAATATCTGTCTATTGTGTATCACTCACGAATTAAATCAGTAATAGTTTATCATCTTTGTAATGAAACTACGAAAAAAAAAATTATTCACCTGACCCTCTATAGGTCATGCCAAAGACCAAGCCGTCATACATAAGGGTCGTATTGTCATGTTCAACTGAATACAACTGAGTAAGAAATGCTATCTAACGATAGAGATACGGCCATAACACATTAGTCCTGGCCTAACTTGTCACGTAGCTTGATAAAGGCACGAAGAAGAGCCGAGAGGTGGAACACTGCAGCAAGTGACACTGAACACCTGTGAACAAACGCCACGAGGATGAACACATCTAGCGCAAGTGACCCATGCTGAGTTTCAGTCATACGAATCTATCGTTTTACCAGAAAACGTACAAAAAAAAAGAAAATAAAAGCAATCCCATGTACTGTGGAAGGGAACAACAGTGTCAGTATGCCCCACATACAGGAATGGCTACTGAGCGATCACTCTTCTAGTTGCTCTCTCCATTTTCGAGTTTTTACGCATTTTCATGGTTGGTGAGCGACTCTCATGTGATTGGTCAGGCGCTTCCTTAATTCATGTCTTCGTTTATCAGTCTCTGAAGTAATGATGGCGAACGCTCCGTCCATATCTATAAGAACATAAGTGTCTGACAAACGCAACTATCTTCGTCTCGCCTCTTTTGTTACGCCTTCACTCTTGTTTACACCGGCCTTTCCTTACATCTGCGGGACGGAAGCTCTGGACCAACAATTTCATGATTTCATCCAAAGCAGTTCGCATTTATACAGTCAACTGAGGTACCATTCTGCTTCAGAACGACAAAACACTCCTGACTGAAAGCCTGTCGTGTCAAACGACCTGCTGCCTCCCTAACTGCGTGCGTCGTGTCGTCGTGCGATGCACGCACTCTCCGTCTGTCTACGATACTTGTACCCTTCCTCGTCGTTTCACGTCGACTGTTACAACGAGTCATGAGATGAGAGAGAGAGAGGTAACACAACGGCGCCGCAGTTTGTGAAGACTGTCGAGTTTTTATTAAGTACAACGAAAACGCCTTGAATGCGGCAGTCATGAATTATGTAACACACGTGAAGGCTTTCCTAAAGTTGGTATACGTCATTTTTTTCCCTCTTTTTTTTCTTTTTCTTTTTTTTTACCTGGCTCGCTGTAGCACAAGCAGGTCACGTGCTCCTTACAGCCGTCGTGGTCCACGTTATGTCCGTCACGCTTGCCTCACGGACTCCACAAATACTCCTCTTTCGTACTGAAGAACATTAAATGACCTCCCGCTCGTGGAATCACGATTCGTCCTAGGCTACCAGGCCAGTTTCTTTGAGGGAGGGAGGGAGCGCATGTCTCACCTGCCAGCCAGCCTGCCTCCCTGCCCCAAGACCAGTAGTTCTCAACCTGGGATGAATTACCCCAAAGTGTGAGGTTATGTGGGATTCTCCATGAGGGTAATGGATGGTCGGGAAAACATAACATTTTCATAAAAAAAAATGCTTTAAGTATGATAATATATGTGAAATAAACTAATTACAAGTGCATTAATGAAGAACATATTTGTTTGTTTTGACCCTGACTAATCTAGTCGGATATTAAGCTCAGGCGTATTAATAACTCCCGGATATAAGCTGGCCTTCAGTTATGGAAGTGCGAGCGGACCTCCTCGGCGTTACTGACCGTAAAGCATTCCATGGTACAGCCAGGGTCTGGCCCACAAGAGTTCGAATTCTGGCCGAGGTAGTCAGTCCCCAGTCTACCCCGCTGTTCGTTCTCCCTTTGGGGCTGGAGTGAGTGTGTGTGTGTGTGTGTGTGTGTGTGTGTGTGTGTGTGTGTGTGTGTGTGTGTGTGTGTGTGTGAGTGTGGGCGTGTGTAAGTGTTCGTGAGAATCAAAGAAAATATACTCTGGAATTCC